>NC_044309.1:20117328-20417328 GCF_007474595.2 Lynx canadensis | reverse complement strand
ATTCCATTCCTTCTGTCCTCTGAAAGGGGAACGAACATAACGTGGAAGTACTTGGAGGTCCGAAGATAGAATATAAAGTAGAGTTTTGTAGGTTATTGCTAGATGTAGAAAAGATTTAAAAAAACACAAAATGTTAGGTACAATGTTAGAGATATATAGTCTCATAGATTCCATATTTTATAGATAAAAAGTAGTTAAGACTTAGCTTGGTGAGGCAGTTTGCTCAAAGTGACATAACTAGTGAATGGTAGAAATGAAACTTAAAGCAGATGAAAATAAATATTAAAATATGAGAAATATAAAAGCTGAGGAAGATAACTTTTCCCAATAGTGGAATAACTAGAAGGATAGCTACTCTACAGCGAATGAATAAGCTATCTGCTCTTACAAGTCCCTATCAGAGTATTTAGGCTGATTATAATTATTCTAAAGTTATAGGATTCTTGCATTGAGTTGGGGCTGAATAGATGACTTCTATATAGTCTCTTCTGTTTCTTAGCCCAAATGGAAAAAGTAGCTGTTAGGCCTTACATCTTGAATACCACTGACTGAGGGAGAGGAAGGCATAGCTTCTCAGTTTTTGTTTTATTTTTATTTTATTAATATTTGTGAATTCAGTGTTTGTACAAAACTTTGGACTCTTATTTAAAGTCTACAATATAGGGGGCGCCTTGGTGGCTCAGTTAGGCCTTGACTCTTGATTTCGGCTCAGGTCATGATCTCACGGTTTGTGAGATCAAAGTCTGCGTCGGGCTCTGTGCTTAAAGCACGGAGCCTGCTTGGGATTCTCTCTCCTTCTCTCTCTGCTCTTCCCCCCCCCCCCCCGCCGCCCCCCTTAGGTTTGCTGTCTCTCTTTCTCTCTCTCAAAATAAACTTTTAAAAAAATGAAAAAAATCTTTTCAAGGCCTACAATTTATATTTTTCCTATGCTCTTCATTGTAATTTTGTTACACATTTTGTGTAACTCTGAGATTATAGTATAAGCCAATGGGAGAACAAATCTTGGCATAAATACTTTGTCGGCAGATTTTCAGAAATGTACTTACGCTATTTCCCTATGTTGAAGCTTATATGTAAGCTTCAGACAAGAGACTTGTGCTGTCAGACCATCAAAGAAGTAGCACATCCTTCATCTCTTTTGTAGCTACCTGTCCTCAGAGCTCTTTCATGTTCCTTATTCCCATTAGGACAAGTGATGGGTAGCATTTCGCTGCTTGTACCACTCTAGATCAACTCCCTTCTTTCCTACGTTTCCTTCAGTCATTTAATATTTTGAAGGTTATTTTTTTTTAAGAGGAAATGTTTATTTATTTGGAGAGAGAGAGAGATTAGGGGAGGGGCAGAGAGAGAATCCCAAGTAGTCTCTATGCCATCAGCACAGAGCTGGGATGGAGAAGTAAAAGAAAACCAAAACATGGCAAATAGTACCAGCTCAGCATGTTATTTTATCACTTAAGTGCAATATGTCAGTAATGTTAAAAGCTTGTGGTATGGATATTCTCCATCTCATAACTCACTAATCTTGGAGGTAGTATCTCCAAGGCTTATCTGAATGGTCATTATCATTAGGAAGTCCTTCCTGATTAGGCCAGTTGAAAACTTCCCATCGTATATTCTCTGTGCTAACTTCTAACTTCATAGCACTTATTATTTATATTATAATAAGGATAGATTGATATACTATGGCAAGGTACAGATCATCCTGAAATTCCAGTGGCTTAACATATTTCTAGCTTATACCATTCGTCTATCACTTCTTGGTAGGAAAGAGGGCATTCTGCTCTAACTAGTCATTCAGGGACTCAGAACAAGGACGTCTTTACCATCTTCCAGCTGTATGATCTGGAACATGTGGCCTCCTTCCTCACTATGGCAAGAGTATTGCACAGGCTTTTTGGTGCCTTCGTTTGAAGGTGACACATGATATTTCCACCCACAGCCCATCCAGAACTAGTCCCATGACCCCACCTAATCTCAAGAGGATAAGGAAATGTAGGGAAATGTAGGGAAATAGAATGTTGGGTGAGCTTCATTCTGTTTTCAAGCAATTCATTCAACAAGTATTTATTGAGTGCTTACTATATACCAGCTACTCTTCTAGGCCCTAGAAATAAAAAAAAAATTTTTTTAAGGCAAAAATCCCTATTTTCATAGGTTATTTTCCAAATTTGGGGTCATTCAGTTATTTTAACATCTGCCTTAAAGACAAGTGCTTGTCTTTTCCTGTAATCTCCATATATCCCAACAAGGTGCAGCACATATAATAGTGGTTCAATAAATAAGCATAAGTTAATATAACTAAGGTCTTATTGTGCAAGGACCATGCTCTACAATTACATACAAAGAAAACTCATAACATGTAAATTCTTTAAGTTGGCTGTACTTCTGCAATGTAAGATCAGGTCCCTGCTTGATATATATGTAGATAAGCTTTGAGCCCTTCAAAAAATGTTGTTAAGTACCGGGAGAGTGGCTTCTAAACTAAAAACTTTTGCTCATGTTCCGTTCATTGATGATTATGCTATAAGCTCATTGCCGATAGGAACTCTTGTTTGGAACCCTGTGAATCACGTAGTTTTAATAAAGTCTTAACAGAGCTAAACCTAGGCAGTCCAGAGCCCTGATTGATTAAAGTAAGCCTTCATTCATTCATTGAGTATTTATTAAGCTTCTGTTATGTTTCGGGCAATGTCCACAAAGATGGATAAGAAGTTTACTTAGAAATTCAAATTTTTTGTGTATAGGTAAACTGAGCTTATTTTGTTTGGACTCAAAATGAGACTTTATGTTTATTTTCTCTACTTGACAATTATATTGATGTGAATTAGCCACTCAGGAAGAATGGGAGGGGGCAATGTTTCAAAACAACTACTCATTTTTTTTTATTAAAAAAAAAAATTTTGGGGGGCGCCTGGGTGGCGCAGTCGGTTAAGCGTCCGACTTCAGCCAGGTCACGATCTCGTGGTCAGTGAGTTCGAGCCCCGCGTCAGGCTCTGGGCTGATGGCTCGGAGCCTGGAGCCTGTTTCTGATTCTGTGTCTCCCTCTCTCTCTGCCCCTCCCTCGTTCATGCTCTGTCTCTCTCTGTCCCAAAAATGAATAAACGTTGAAAAAAAAAAAAATTAAAAAAAAAATTTTTTTTTGTTTCTGGCACAAATAAAGACACAGAGATAAACAGAACAGAATAGAAAACCTAGAAATGGACCTAAAACTACATGGTCAAATAATCTTTGACAAAGCAGAAAAGAATGTCCAAAGGGAATAAAAACAGTCTCTTTAAAAAATGGTGTTGGGAAAACTGGAAAGCAACATGCAAAAGAATGAAACTGGACCGCTTTTAATGCGACTGGACCACTTTTTAAACCATACACAAAAGTAAATGCAAAAGGGATGAAAAACCTAAATGTGATAAAGGAAACCATCAATATCCTACAAGAGAACACAGGTAACAATCTCTTTGACATCAGCCATACTAGATATGTCTCCTGGGTCAAGGGAAAGAAAAGCAAGAAAAGAAAAAAGAAAAGAGGAGAGAAGAGAAGAGAAAGGAAGGAAAGGAGGGAGGGAGGGAAGGAAGAAAGAAAAAGAAACAGAGAGGGGCAGGGAGGAAGGAAGGAAGGCAAGCAGGCAGGCAACTATTGGGACTTCACCCAGATGAAAAGCTTCTTCACAGTGAATAAAATGAAATAATAAAATTAAACGGCAACATTTAGAGTGTGAGAAGATATTTGCAAATAACACATCTGACAAAGGGTTAATATCCAAAATACATAAAGAACTTACAAAACTCAACACTCAAAAGACAAATAATCCAGTTAAAAAATGGGAAGAAGACATGAACTGACATTTTTCCAAAGAAAGCATACAAATGGCTAACAGTATATGAAATGATGCTCAAAATCACTCATCATCATGGAAATGCAAATCAAAACTACAATGAGATTCACCTCACACTTGTCAGAATGGCTAAATTTAACAACACAAGAAATAACAGATGTTGGGGAGGTCGAAGAAAATAGGGAACCACCTTACACTGTTGGTACAAATGCAAACTGGTGCAGCTTCTCTGTAAAACAATATGGAGGTTCCTCAAAAAGTTAAAAAGAGAATACTATCCCACAACTGAACATTTGCACTACTAGGTATTAACTTGATACAAAAATGGCAATTAAAAGGGAAACATGCACCCCATTATTTATAGCAACATTGTCAACACTAGCCAAATTTTGGAAAGAGCCCAAATGTCCATTGACTGATGAATGGATTAAAGAAGAGGTACTACGTATATATCGCTTCTTGGCCTTTTGGCCAAGATCAAGTGAAAGAAGAGGTAGCATATATGTGCAATTGAATGTTACTCAGCCACAAAAAAAGAACAAAATCTTGCCTTTTGCAATTGCAAAATTGCATTTTGTTGATGGAGCTAGAGACTATTATCATAAGCAAAGTAATTCAGAAATAGACATACCATATGATTTCATGCATCTGTGGAATTTAAGAAATGAAACAGATGGGGGCGCCTGGGTGGCTCAGTCGGTTAAGCATCCGACTTCAGCTCAGGTCACGATCTCGCGATCCATGAGTTCGAGCCCCGAATCGGGCTCTGGGCAGATGGCTCAGAGCCTGGAGCCTGCTTCCGATTCTGTGTCTCCCTCTCTCTCTGCCCCTCCCCCGTTCATGCTCTGTCTCTCTCTGTCTCAAAAATAAATAAAACGTTAAAAAAAAAATTAAAAAAAATGAAACAGATGAACATAGGAGGAAAAATAGAGAGGAAACCATAAAACAGACTCTTAACTATGGAGAACAAACTGAGGGCTGCTGGAAGGGAAGTGGGCAGGGGGATGGGTTAAAATGCTGGTGGGTATGGGGCGCCTGGGTGGCTCAGTCGGTTAAGCGGCCGATTTCGGCTCAGGTCATGATCTCGCGGTTTGTGAGTTCAAGCCCCGCGTCGGGCTCTGTGCTGACAGCTCAGAGCCTGGAGCCTGTTTCAGATTCTGTGTCTCCCTCTCTCTGACCCTCCCCCATTCATGCTGTGTCTCTGTCTCAAAAATAAATAAACGTTAAAAAAATTAAAAAAAAAATGCTGGTGGGTATTAAGGAGGGCACTTGTTGTGATGAGCATTGGCTGTTATATGTAAGTCATAAATCAGTAAATTCTACTCCTGAAAGAAATATTACACAATATGTTAACTAACTGGAAGTCAAATAATAACTTGAAACAAACTAACTAAAAAAAAAATTTGTTTTTGATTCCAAAACAACTACTTTCATTCAACCCCTTTGACTATGTGATTCTCACTTAGAATATACCTTAAATAATAGCCATAGGTCTCTTCTTGAATATTACCTTTGAGATCAGTCTCTTTCATTTTAAGGTAATTTTAATTATTAGAAAGCTCTTCTTTATATTTATCCAAAATCAAAACTTCCATCTCTAGAATACACCATTCTCTCCTATAATGACCCTTAAGATATTCTATGATAGTTATCAGGTTATCTCTAATCTGATCTCCACCCCCTTTTAAGAAATAATTTCAAGCTTCCCTACCATTTGATCACTTTCCTTTTAAAGTGTTCCAGTTTGTCAGTGTACCTTAATGTGTGGTACACCAAACTGCACACAAGGAGGGTTGGAGTGGTGTAGGGTGTTGAATGCAGTAGAGTTCTTTGAGATCATAGGTTTCTTACAGAAGTGAGCCTTTCTGGAGTAGGCATATTGTTATTATGGTTTACAAGTACAAGTACGATATGACGAGAAAAAGGATGAGGAACATTTAAATAAATGCTTAGAAATGGAGCAAAAGAAGGAACGGATTCTTGGCCTAGAACAAACCGTGAGTGCAATTAGGGAATGTGTTAAAACTCTTGCAATTAGGTGAAGTAGGGTAAAGTGACTGAGTGGATAATGATCCTCAGATAAGTGTGATTTGGGGTCAAATGGGTAATTTCAAAGAGGAATTTTTGGTGGAATTCTGTACTGTAGCAGGAAGCAGAAACACGAACAGAGAAATATTCAAGTTTGGTAGAACCACTAGGAAGAGGCTGCTATTACCAAGTAAAAGATTTTTGTTTTGAGAGGGTGCAGGTGAAGAAAGCCTCATAAGCAAGAAGTTATAGGATTCTGCGGGAGTTTTGGTGAGGTCTGAAGCAGAAAAACTCACTTTTTGTGGTAGAGAATAAGGCTTTGGTAAAATAAGTAATAATAAAAATAGGTAACATATAGAGGGCCTGTGTGCAAGATGTTATTCTGAGTGTTTGATACATGTATCAGCACTTCAGTCTTCACAGTAGCTCTGTGATCGTCCCCATTTATGAATGAGATAATTCACACAACGCTGAGTGAAGTAATTTGCTGAATCCTATTTAGGCTGAAAGAAGGCAGAGCTGAGACCTTAATTCAAGTCATGTCTGGCTCCAAAATCTGTCCTAGTAATCACTGTATTTTCTCTCACTATACTGTACTATGATGTTTGATTTCAACCTACCTTCTTTCACATCTCATAGATAACTTATCTGTGCCCCTTTTTCTTGTATGGTGCCACCTTTCCTGCTCCCTTCAAGGGTCCAGTGCTATCCTGACCTTTTCCCTACTATTAAAAACTACTGCCTGGGGGCGCCTGAGTGGCTCAGTCGGTTAAGTGTCCGACTTCAGCTCAGGTCATGATCTCAAGGTTTGTGGGTTCTAGCCCTGCGTCGGGCTCTGTGCTGACAGCTCAGAGCCTGGAGCCTGGTTCGGATTCTGTGTCTCCCTCTCTCTCTGCCTCTCCCCAGCTTGCATTCTCACTCTCTCTCTCAAAAGTAAATAAGCATTTAAAAAAAATTTTTTTAATAAATAAAAAATAAAAACTACTGCCCGAAAAGAAGGTAATAAGCTTATTCATTCATTCATTCATTCACGTCATGGAACAAATGACTGATGTGGCTTAAAGAAAATAAGAGTATTCCAGGGCTGAGGTTTTTTTAGGGGTGCAGGGAATCTTAAGGGGCTATAAATCCTTCACCCCAAATCCTGTTGCATTTTAAAGTATATATGGACTGGGAGGATGAGTACGTTGGATTCATGACTTTATGTACCCTTCAAGTTATACCATTATTTCGCTGACCCAGGGCTTGTGGAGTCCTTCTGGTAGAAATGAGGTAGGAACATAAAAATGAGAATGGGAGAATAAGAGATACATCTTTATTATACTGATCCAGTGATTTTAGGAATGCCTATTATTTACCTAATTCATCGTCAGATGGAAGAGTTCTGATATAAGCCCAAGAGATACAGACTCTAAGAAAAGCTTTAACTCTTCTTGGACAGTCACAGATGAAAAGAGAAAATTCCATTCTAGGGTTTAAGTGTTCATGCATTTCCATTTGAATCAAGATAGAGCTTTTGTTCCTGTATTTCCTTCAAAAATAAACCCTCTCAGATGAGTCTATGATTTATCTGCCCTAGGGATCTTAAAATCTGGGAATGTTACCCTAGAGTTAATCCTTGATAGCTCTCTTTTTCCTATTCCACACACAAGCCCTTTCATTTCTTCTTTTACAAGATTTCTCATATATTTTGACCTAGTTCAGTTCAATGAATATTTATTGTGTACCTGTTTTATACCAGATTCTGTGCTCTGGGCACACAAGTACCCCTGTCTCAGATTTCCCATTTTCTAAGAGAGAATATAACATGATACAAGCAATCCTAGAAGTGTGCTTAAACACAGAAGCAGTATACAGGAGAGAATTCCTCTGCCAGGGAAGGTCAGAAAACCTTGCAAAAGGAGGTGATGCTTGAATAGTTTTCAGGGATGAATAGGAGTTCATCAAAATAATGGCAGGGGAGCAAAATATTCTAGTTAGTGGGCAAAGGGTATGCAAAGACTTAAAAGCACAATGTGGCCTGGCAGTTACAAGTAGTATTGCTGTGTGATGAATGAAGTTGAAGCCAAGAGGTAGTGGAAAATTACCTGTTCTGTTTTTCTCATTGTCAGGATCTTCATATGCTTAGAGCATCAATTTGTTGATCTCCACGTTTGTGATTATTGTAGGCCTGATCTTTTTTCAGCACTCTGCTAGAGTCTTGCCTGTGTGCCATTCCTTGACACTTTAGCCACTGTATTTGGACACCTAAGTATGTGTCCTCAAACCTCCATGACAGGAACGGATCTCTAAGTGTGGTGGAAGGAGGAATGACATCTTCACTTGTATTGACAGGGTCAGATAGGTTTCTTAATCAGATTTGCATATGATAATTTTGAAAATCTTTTGCGGTGAAGGGATGAATATGAAAATAGTGCTTTGTTAGTCACAGTGACATAACTTACTGTGCCCATTTAGCTTAATTCAGCAAGTGTGTCTGCTCTTTGTCCATGGAGTAGCCCAACGTTGAGAACACAAACAGTGGTAGAAAACAGGAAGAGGAGTCCTCCCTTCCATGTCTGAGAGAAGAAACTCTCCTTAGATTTAGACTCACGCAGGTTCTGGCCTTAATAAATAAGCTCTCTGAGAGAGAAAAATCGGGGAGAAACATTTATTGTTTCTTCTGTTCGTGGTATACTTTAAAACCATAAACTGAAAGGAAGACAATACACGGCTTTAAAATGAAGTTGTGCGTGACATAGTATCAAAGCAAACCGATCTTTATGTTAATTTTTTTGTAACTTCTTTTTTAAGGATGCTGGGGAGTTTTATGCTAAATATAAAGAAACAAGATTGAAGAAAAAGGAAGATGCATTGAGTCGGGCTGAACTTGAAACACTTCAAAGTGAGTTTTAAACATTGTCTTCTTACTGTGTTAACAATATCATATAAGACTGATTATTTAAATTTGGATTTTCCTTTAAAGTCAAAAGTAATTAAATTTTCTGTGCTTTCATTACCATTCTCTAAGAGCAGTTACTTCCTTAATGTATTAGATGTGGAAAGTACTATATTAGTTATTGCTGAACCACCCATAGTTCAGTATCAGAGGGGGGATAAAATCCACATGAAGTCATTTAGTTTGTCAAATCTAGGAAGCATCCCAAATCAAGGAAGTCCTAACATACCCCAGTGTTGTAATTGTCATTGATATTTAGTGCCATTTCTGTCCAGTTGGTCATTCAACTTACTGTAAAACAGTATCAAATCAGAAACCTGAAAATAGCAATGACTTTTGTTTTGAAAGTCTTTGCTTCATCATTAGTTGATGTATTATTATACAACATGAAAACCCTGGATTAAATTATCAGTGTGTTGAAGTCTTCTATTGAACACTAAAGGCAGTACTTGCTGATTTTAGGAAAAGTTAAACATACAATTAAAGAAGGCATTTCTCCAGCCCTGGTCTTTTTGTCTCATTTTGACAGATCTACATCTTTCCCACATATATCCCCTCCTCCCTTTACTTTGCTTTATTTTTTTTAAGTTTATTTATTGGGGTACCTGGGTGGCCCAGCCAGTTAAGCATGCGACTTTGGCTCAGGTCATGATCTCGCAGTTTGTGGGTTCGAGGCCCCGATTGGGCTCTGTGCTGACAGCTCAGAGCCTGGAGCCTGCTTCAGATTCTCTGTCTCACTGTCTCTTTGCCCCTTCCCTGCTTGCTCTCTCTCTCTTTTTCAAAAATAAATAAACATTTAAAAATTTAGCTTATTTATTTTGAGAGGGAGAGAGAGAGAGAGAGAGAGAGAGAATCCCAAGCAGGTTCCACACTGTCTGCATGGAGTCCAACCATGGGACTCCAACTCACGAACCATGAAATCTTGACGTGAGCCAAAATCAAGAATTGGAGGCTTAACCGACTGAGCCAAAGGCAGCAGTCTGATGTCCGACTTTGCTTCTGGAGTCACGTCTTTCTTTGACTGTAACTGGGAAAAGTTTCTGCTTTTAAGGGCCCATGTGATTAGTCTGGGAAAATTTGGGTAATTCGGGATAGTCTCCCTTTTCAGGGTGCTCAGTCTTAATCATATCTGCAAAATCCCTTTTGCCATCTAAGGTAAAATATTGCCAGACTCTGGGAATAGAATGTGGACATCTTCAAGGGTCCGTTTTTCTCCCTACCACAATCCTTCAGGTGTCTGGGCAGCTTTAGAACAGGGGCTGTTTCTTTTTTATCTTTATGTCTGCAGAATTAACTACAGTGTCCTGGCGCACAGTAAATGGATATATTGGATGAATATATGAATTAATGTCATGCCATGAATATTAATGAGCACCTATCCTGTATAAGAACTCTGTTTTAAGGAGCACTTAATTTAACTTATAAAGTTTCAGGGTACTTGGGTGGCTCAGTCCATTAAGAGTCAGTCTGACTCTCAGTTTCGGCTCAGGTCCTGATCTCACGGTTTCCTGAGTTCAAGCCCCGCTTCAGTCAGTGCAGAGCCTGCTTGTGGTTCTGTCTCGCTCTCTCTCTCTTTCTCTCTCTCTCTCTCTCTGCCCCTTCCCTGCGCATGCTGTCTCTGTCTCTCTCAAAGTAAACAAACTTAAATAAACTTAAATAAACTCAACAACTCTACATAGTATGTAATTTTCAAGCCAAGGATATCAAAAAGTAGATTTCTGTTAAGAAAGAGTTTAGGATGATAGAAGATTACATATAAAGATAAGCGTTGGGGAGAAAGAGTGGGCAAATGACTATTATTGTTATATTAAAAATACTGAAACAAGTTTGTTATAGTAATTGTTGGGAAGTTTTAATTACGGTGAGTAAATCAATAAAAGTCTAAATGTAATATTTAGAGTTAATGTGGATATACATTTTATAGCTTTCATAGGCACAGCTTATTTTTATGTAGCTTTTGTAACAAACCACTTAATTGTTATAATTTTGGCATATATATTAGAACTCTGTAATAATAATTTGTTAAGTTTATACACTAAAACTTGGAAAATAGGAGTTAGACATAAAATATGTATCACAATGTAAGATATTTTATCACAATGTAAAAATTCCTTGTTCGTGACCATTTTCCCAAAGTCACTTGAAGATTTTTGTTCTAAGAGTTTGATGGAGGTTTTTAAGCAGATTAATAATTCAGTTTTTTTTTGTTATTGTCTAATAAAAAGATGATGTAAAGAAACACATGTTCGAATACATAAATATATGAAAACTCTTGTTTGCTAGTAAAAATCGTAGTAATCTTTTAAATATTTGAAAATTCATCATGAGCTTATCAGTTATTGAAACTCAAAATGGAAACAGCACTACCAGAAAGCATATTAAAAACCATATTCATACCAGCCATGAGTAATAAGACTTCTCATGCTCATGTTTTTGGTATCAGTGGTACATTAGGGAAAGGTCATGGTATCAACATTAAGAATGTTAAAGTACAGTCACATTATTAATAATGTCAGAAACTGTCATGTATTTTTTAATGTAGTCTCTAATGGTTACATGCAAAGAATCTTTTAATTAATTTTGTTAACTTCATTACAGTGTTCTGCATTGTATACTTTAGAATTAATATATAAAGGCCCCAAATCCCCCAGTGTGCATTTCATTTGCCCCTATCCTTCTTAATTTTAAAGACCATCATTGGAGTACTGAGTTCATAATAACATTTCCATCTGCTTAATTGAGTAAATGCTTCTCATGTAGATTAGCAGTAGCTATTTTATGCTGCCTGTTTTTCATGACCTAATTGCTAATCTGCCCTCAAGAAATCTGCTCTACTGCTGAGATTGTGCAGTACCCTCAGAGGGCCAGACCGTAAGGTGTGGTGGTCTCATTAAAACAGTGTGTTCAAACGGGAAATACGGAAAGGATGATTTCTTAAAAATAAATATCATTGTTCTGGGAGTCTATGCAGAAGATGTGATATCTGTTTGGAAAACTAGAGGCCCTTATTTATTTATTTATTTATTTATTTATTTATTACAAGCTTAATCAATTTTTATGTTTTATATTTCAATACGTTGAATATTTATACATATGACTTTTTCATTGTTAATGATATTTTTATACATTCTCTAATTATATGAGTTTTCTTCTAAGTCAATAGATGCAAATTCTGAGTACTATAATGAAACAGCTCATATCATGAACGGGAAAAATGAGTTATTTTATAAATAAATTGGCTCTAAAGGTGAAAATTTGAATAGACAAAATTGGGGGAGGAAGAATAGAAGTAAAACTTAATATTTCCCTTATATTTTTCTCCATACCTTATATGATGTCAAACAGAAACAAAATCAAGTAATCAAAGCCTTACAGTCAAGTACTTTTTTGGCTGCAGATATGATAGTTTCAGACATTAATTATATTTTCTCCTAGTTTTGTGGTCCCCATTGCACACCCCAGTGATGGACCTAAGTACAGCGAGAAGGTGGAGGACTTTTTAGGAGGACAGGATGAGAAAACATTCACCTTCCCTAGAGTAAAGGAAGACTGGCTTTTAGAAAACTCAGGTTCGTGAAGAAATGAGATGCTAGTGCTGATTTAAGGGGTTGGTTGTGAGGAGGACAAAGGAGATAGGGTAGAAGTAACTCCAATTTAGGTTAGCACATTTACCCTGTGGTAATACAGTGTGCTCATGGGTGGGAGAACACTGTCGGAGATAACCTAAGAAAAAGCATATTCCAGTCAGTAGCTCCAGTACGTTTGGAAACATGACCAAACAGAAACTCTGTACCTTAACTTAGGAATTGTGTTATATAGTAAAACCTAATAGGAGCCCCGGTCCCAAGAGTTTATATGTAGGCAGAGAATATCTAAAGAACAGTATTATTTCTTAGGTACTTTGCTCAAGTAACAACGGAGTGTGGATTTTTTCAATCATACAGCTCAAATGTAAATTTACAATTCCTTCAATATTTCAAATTCTATGTCGTGTAGGCTTTAGTATAATGCCGTCTTAACACAATCTTAGTTTTCCCACTGAAATGATTTTAAAACCTTTTTATCCAACTGAATATGTAAACATTTATGGCTTTAGATTAAATTTGAACTAAAATTTTAACAATTAATTTACTTAATTTGGAACTAAAAATATACTTCTTAATATTATGCTTTTTATAAAATAATGTGTCCATGAAAAGCTTCATGCAGGAAGGTATTTTTGTCTGTCTTCTTTACAGCTGTAACCCCAGAGCCTAGAACAATGCCAGATATATGATAGGTAACTCAGGAAATACTTGTCAAATGGGTTAATGAAATACTTACTGTATTGTTCTTTTCTACTTCACACTTGTTAAAAGAATTTATTAAAACTTTTCAGTAACATTTTTGACAAGAAGATCTTTGTAATCAGTAAATCAGTAAAACTGCTTTTTGAGTGATCAACACAGCTTATTTATTAACACAGCTTATTAACAGAGTATATCCTCTTTGTTTCCGTGTATAATGAAATATGGTCCCATGTATAGTGCTGACGCTGGAAACTTTATCCCAAGCCACAAGTACCTAGTCACTTAATATTAGGATTTTTTTTTCCTTTCTTCATGATTGCTACAATAAAACCACTGTATTGTTTCTTTTTTTTCCCTAGTATTTTTTATTATGGTAAAACACACCTAACAAAATCTACCATCTTAACCATTTTTAAGTATACAGTTCAGTGGTATTAAGTATGTGCATAACGTTGTGCAGCCATCACCCCATTCATCTCCCATGGCTCTTTTCCTCTTGTAAAACTGAAAGTCTGTACCCTTTAGACGGTAACTCCCTAGTCTCACCTCCCCACAGCCCCTGACAACCACCATTCCACTTTCCGTCTCTGTGATTTTGACTAAGTTTCTCCTGTAAGGCTGATCACATAGTATTTTCTTTTGTGACTGGCTTATTTCACTTAGCATGAAGTCCTCAAGGTTTATCCATGTTGCGGCATGTGTCAGAATTTCCTTCCTTTCTAAGGCTGGATAAATAATATACCATTCTATGTGTACGCCACATTTTGCTTATCCTTTCAAATTTCTGTCAATGGTTACTTGGGTTGATTTCACTTCTTAGCTATTGTGACTAATTCTTCTATGAACGTGGGTATACAAATAACTCTGAGTCCCTGGTTTCAGTTCTTTTGGGGATATACACAGAGGTAGAATTGCTGGATCATATGATAATTCTATTTTTAATTTTTCGAGGAACCAACATACTGTTTTCCATAGCAGCTATACCATTTTCTATTCCCACTGACAGTGCACAGGGGTTCCATTTTTGCCACATCTTTGCCAACACTGATTTTGTTTTGTTTTGTTTTGTTTTTTTATTGTAGCCATCTTGATGGGTGTTTCTTTAAAGAAATATCTATTCAGTGGGGTGCTTGGGTGGCTCAGTCGGTTGAGCGGCCGACTTTGGCTCAGGTCATGATCTCACAGTTCGTGAGTTCGAGCCCCACGTCGGGCTCTGTGCTGACAGCTCAGAGCCTGGAGCCTGCTTCGGATTCTGTGTCTCCCTCTCTCTCTGCCCCTAACCCACTCGCATTCTGTCTCTGTCTCTCTCAAAAATAAAAAAAAAAAAAAACCATTAAAAAAAAGAAAGAAATATCTATTCAATACCAAGTTTGAATTGGATTGATTTTGTTAAGTTTTAGGAGTTCTCTATATATTCTGGCTATTATCCCTTATGAGATATATGATTTGTAAATATATTCTCCCACTTTGTGGGTTACCTTTTTACTCAGGTGACATTGTCTTTTGATGCACACAATTTTTTCATGAAGTCTAATTTGTCTATTTTTTCTTTTGTTGTCTGTGCCTTTGTTGTCATATCAAAGCAATCATTTGCCAAATCCAGTGTCTTAAAGCTTTTGCCCTGTATTTCCTTCAGAGTTTTATAGTTTAAGGTCTTACATTTAGGTCTTTGATCCATTCGGACTTCACTTCATAGTGGGTAAGGGTCTAACTTCATTATTTTTTATGTGGATATCTAGGTTTCACTTGTCGAATTATTGCTTTTTTATTTAACTTTTTACTTTGAAATCATTATAGATTTATAGGAAGTTGCAAAAGTAGTGTAGAGAAGGTCCCATGTACCCTCCTAAAAACCGGGAACTTGACCTTGATATGAAGTGTGTGTGTAGTTCTCTATCATTTTATCACATACGTGTATTTATGTAACCACCATCCCAATCAGCCACTACCCCTTTATGATCACACCCATCTCCTCTGGTTCCCCCATTATCCCTAATATCTGGCAACTACTAATCTATTTTTTATCTCTGTTTGTCATTTTGACTATATGATTTAGAGAATGTGATTTGGAGAATCATACAATATTTGACTTTTTGAGATTGGCTTTTTCACTCAGCATAATACTCTTGAGATCCATTGAAGTTGTTCCATGTATCAGTAGTTCGTCCCTGTTTATTCCGGGTATGGCTGTACCACAATTTGTTGAACTTTTCACCAGTATAGGACATTTTGGTTGCTTATGGTTTTTGACTGTTACAAATAAGGCTACTGTGAATAGTCAGGTGTACATTTTTGGGTGAACCTAGTTTTTATCCGGGATAAATGACCAGAAGTGCGATTGCTGGGTGATAGGTTTATGTTTAGAGTTCAAAGAAACTGCCAAATTATTTTCCAGAGTATATATTTATATTTATATATATAAATATTTATATTTATACTTATATAAAGAGTATATTTATATTTATATAAAGAGTATATTTATGTGTTTATATATATATATATATATATTTTTTTTTTTCTTTTTACCGTTGAGTTTGAGACTCCTTTATTTAATCTATATATGACTCATTTTCAGATAGGGGGTTTACAAATGTTTTCTTCCAATCTGTAGCTTGTCTTTCATTTTCTTAATAGTTATTCACAGATCAGGTTTTTAATTCTGATGAGGTCCAATTTATTGTTGCTATTTTCTGTGGATTATGCTTTTTATGTTATTTTTAAAAACTCTTCACCGAGCCCTATTCTAAAAATTTTATCCCATGTTTTCTTCTAAAATTTTTTTAATTTTATGTTTTACATTTAAATCTATGATCCATTTTGAGTTAATTTTTTGTAAGGTGTGAGGTTTAGGTTAAAGTTTTATTTTTTATTTTTTGCCTATGGATAGGCAGTTTTTCTAGCACTATTTTTAAATTTAAATTAAATTAAATTTTTTTGGAGAGAAAGTGCGTGCATGCAAATGTGCAAGTGGGAGAGGGGCAGAGGGAGAGAGGGAGAGAGGGAGAGAGTCTTAAGCAGGCTCCATGCTCAGCTCAGAGCTTGATGTGGATTTGATCCCATGACCCTGTGATCAGGACCTGAGCCAAAATTGAAAGTCAGACGCTCATCCAACTGAGCCACCCAGGCGCCCCTCTTTTTTTTTTTTTTAGGTCAACTAGGGTGATTCTTCCCACTTTCCTATCCTTTTTCAAAATGTTTTAGCCAATCTAGTTCCTTTGCCTTTATATATGAATTTTAGAATAATCACCTGTGTATCCGCAAAAAATCTTGCTGAAACTTTAGGGATTATGTTAAACTTGTATATCAATTTAGAGAGAAGTGGATATTAACTATCTGGAGTCCTTTAATCTCTGGCTACTTATATCTTCTTTGATTTCTTTCTTAAGTGTTTTGTAGATTTTAGTATACAAATCTTTGTTAGATTTATATCTAAATGTTTTTCTTTTTGAGTGATTATACATGGTATTGGGTTTTTAATTTCACTTTCCATGTGTTCACTGCAGGTAAAGAAATGCAGTTGATTTTTTCTTTAATTTTTTCTAAGGTTATTTATTTTTGAGAGAGAGAGAGAGAGAGAGAGTGAGAGAGACAGCACACATGTGGGAGGGGAGAGAGAGAATCCCAAGCAGGCTCCATGCTGTCAGCACAGAGCCTGAAACGGAGCTTGATCTCGTACATGTGAGATCATGACCTGAGCTAAAACCAAGAGTCAGAGTCTCAACTGACTGAGCCACCCAGATGCCCAAAATGCAGTTAATTTTTATATTTAATTATGTATCTTGCAACCTTGCTAGATTTACTTGTGAATTATAGAAGTTTTTATATAGGTTCCTTGAATTTTCGGTATGGACAATCATGTCATGTGACAATAGGGATAGTTTCATTTCTTCCTTTTCAATCTATATGCATTTTATTATCTTTTCATTTCTTATTTTGCTAGCTAGAACTTTCAAAACTATGTTGAACAAGAGTGGTGTGAGAGGACATCCTTCCTTTATTTCCAAACTTGGGTGGAAAGCATTTAGTGTTTTACCATTAATTATGTAAACTGTAGGGGTTTTTTGTTAGATACTTTATGTGAAGTTGAGGAAGTCTCCCTCTATTCCAAATTTTCAGAGTTTTTTTTATCATGACTAGAGGTTGACTTTTGTTAATTTTTTGTATCACTTAAGATGATCTTGTGATATTTCTTTACTTGTTGATTTGGTGTATTATAGTGATTGAGTTTTGAATATTGAGCTAGACTTGCATCCCTGCAGTAAATATCATATAATCTTGGTATATAATTCTTTTCATATATTGCCAAATTCTATTTGCTAATATTTTGCTAAAGATTTTTGCATCCATATGAGAGATTTTGGTCTATAGTTTTCTTTTTGTACTGTCTTTGTATGTTTTGGTATCAGAGTAGTACTAACATCTAAGGAATTGGAAGCGTTCTCCTATTTTCAGAAAGAGACTGTATTTAATTGGTGTTAATACTGTAAACATTTGGTAGAATTCCCTGGTGAGACCATTTAATATTGGCCTATTTTGGGAGTTTTTAAATTACAAGTTAAATTTATTTTGTAATTACAAGGCTATTCAAATATCTATTTTATATATCTATTTTATGGGGAGTTGCAGTGGTTTGTATTTTTCAAGCAATTGGTCAGTTCCACCTAAATTGTCAAATTTATGTGTGCACTGTTGTTTTTAAAACTAATTTACTATCCTTTTGATGTCTGCATGTCCTGTAGTGATTTCTCCTGTTTCAGTGTTAATATTGGTAACTTTTTTTCTTCGTCAGTTTTGCCAGATGTTTGTCAATTTTATTGATCTTTTCAAAGAACTAGTTCTTTGTTTCATTGATTTTTATCTATTGCTTTTGTTTTCTATTTCATTTATTTCTGTTCTTAATTTTATTATTTTTTTCCATCTGCTTGATCTTGTTTTGGTTTTGTTTGCTTTTGATATGGAAGCTTAGATTATGGTCTTGAGGCTTTTCATCTTATCTAATGTAAACTTTAGTGCTTAAAATTCCACTCTCAGCACTGTTTTGTCTGTGTCCCACCTGTTTTGATACATTATATTTTCATTTGATTCAGTTCAGTATTTTTTTTTTCCTTGAGACTTCTTCTTTGATACCTGGATTGTTTTAGGGATGTTATTTAGTTTCCAAGTGTTTGGGAATTTTCCTGTTATTTTTCTGTTATTGATTTTTAGTTCGGTTACATTGTTGTCAGAAAACCCATTCTGGGGGCGCCTGGGTGGCTCAGTCGGTTGAGCGGCTGACTTTGCCTCAGGTCATAATTTCGCGGTCCATGAGTTCGAGCCCCGCATCGGGCTCTGTGCTGACAGTTCAGAGCCTGGAGCCTGTTTCAGATTCTGTGTCTCCCTCTCTCTGACCCTCCCCTGTTCATGCTCTGTCTCTCCCTGTCTCAAAAAAAACCAAAAAACAAAAAACAAAAAAACAAAAACAAAAAAAACGTTAAATTGTTAGAAAAAAAAAAAAAGAAAACCCATTCTGTATGATCTCAATTCATTTAAATTTGTTGAGATGTGTTTTATGGCCCAAGATATGGTCTAGCTATGTATATATCCCATGGGCATTTGAAAAGAACATATATTCTGCTGTTGTTTAATGGAGTGTTGTTATGCTCCCAAAAGTCCCCAAGGCTCTGCTCTTTTTATTTTTTTTTTGTTTATTTTCTCTGTTTTTCAGATTAGGCAATTTCTATTATTCTGTCTTCAATTTAACTGATTACTTTCTCTGTTCCATTTTTCTGTTGAGTTCTCTCTCAATCATTACATTTTTTTTATTTTAGTTAGCATATTTTCAGTTCTGATATTTCCACTTGGTGGTTCTGTATGTCTTCTGGGTCTTTGTTGTTGACTTTTTATTTCATTTGTTTTAGGATGTTCATTATTACATGTCAAACCATTTTTATATGCCTTCTCTAAAATCCCAGTCGGATCCTTTGGATGTCTTTTTCATCTTGTTGATTATATTTTTCATTCAAGTTGAGATATTCTTGGTTCTTGGTTTGATGAGGGATTTTTTTTTTTTAATTAAAACTTGGACATTTTGGCTATTATGTTATAGTTCTCAGAATCTTGTTTAAGTATACTACCTTACCTGATGTTCTATGGCAATGCTGTAGCTGGGGTGAGGAAGGGGAGAGTTGCTGCCCTGTTACACTCAGGTAGGGGTGGAAGTCCATGGCCTGTTTTATAGCTGCAGGAGAGGGTGGTTGTGGATCTTCCTAGGGTCGGGCAGGTGTGAGTGTCCTCACTTACCAGTAGGCTGCCTCTAAGAACACTCCACTAATATCCCCTTGCTGGCATAGGTAAGCAGGCCTACTTACAGCTCCCCACCTGGCCTTTGCTGACATTGTGGAGTGTTGGTCTCTTTACTGCTGGGCAGTTGTGAAAGCCCTAACTCTCCTGTAGGCTTTCTCTGAAGCCACCCTGAAAGCAATGGGGAGGGATGCCCCATTACCCCTGGGTAGCTATGGAAGCCCAGACTACCCCTACCCCTGCCATTGACTTTACAGGAGGAAGGGGTAGGAAAGAAAGTCTGGCTTCCTACACAGTCTTCTCCCACATCACCCTGGTAGGGAGATTGGGGTGCCTTATTATAGCCTCACAGTGACGAAGTCTAGGCTTCCCATCAGCCTTTGCTGGCAAGGAGAAGAGGTTGGCCACAATTTTGTCTTTTGTTTGCTTGAAGTAAATCAGTTATTATCTAAACTTGTCTTGCTATGCGAGGAAACCCAGGGTACTCACCACCTTGGTGTTCATCATGTCCTGCCATACCTAGCTGGCCTGTCTTCTCTTCAAAAATCAGTCTTCCTATATTTGTTTTATATGTAACATTTAGGGTGTTTCAATTTTCTTAGGGGGAGGAGTATGGAAAAGTACTTTCCCTCCATTTTTTTAGAAGTGGAAGTTTTGAATTACTTTTTTTAAGCGATTAAAAAAAAAGTTTATTTTAAGAGAGAGAGAGTGAGAGGGGGAGGGGCAGAGAGAGAGAGAGGGAGAGAGAATGCCAAGCAGACTCCATGCTGATAGCACAGAGCCTGACGCAGGGCTCGATCTAACTGTGAGATCATGACCTGAACCAGAATCAAGGTTTGGATGCTTAACTGACTGAGCCACCCAGGTGTCCCTTTAAGTGATTTTTTTTAAATGCTTCTTTACAAAAACATCAAACACTTGAAAGTGTGATACAACACCCTAGAAATAATAACTACATTTATTTGTTTATAACTGATTCTCTTCAAGAAGGCAAAAACTAGTACTGATGAGGTGGATTCTAGCTTATACGTGTTTTCTTCAAGCAGTACTTTGCTCAAAATAAAGGAATTGAGAGAAACTGAGTAATGTGACGTACGTCATGAGGAATCAGTTCTATGACTTCTTCCCCTTTCATGAGAAATATTTTGAAAAACAAAACCTGGTTGCCTAATTTGGGCTCGTATGGTACTCTGGTAATGCTGTCTCTTTAGTTTTTTGATACTTTTATTAGAGTCACCTGTCATTTAAATTGCTAATTTTCTATTACAGTATCAGGAACTTTTTTTTAAAAACTCACCATCTCAAAAGCCTGAAAATACAAAGGTGTTTAAGCAATATAAGGTAAAATATAGTGGTTAGATACCACATAATTTCTAGGTAAAATAACCCTTTCTAACTGGAACTGTTCCCACAGTACTATGTTCTTAATGTACATTATTCTTGGCATAAGCCAACTTTACAGACTTGAATGAAAAGTGAGTGAATGAATGCATGATACTACTCCTCCCTTCAAAGTTTCCTGTTCACCCGGCAATTTTTTATTTGAAGGTGAAATAAAATTCATAGAAAATTATGTATTAATTTGTGGCTTCTTTTGATCTTTTCCTTTTGTTGTTTCTCCGGCCCACATATGTGTTTTAGGAATTCTTACTTTCTCCAGAACAGCCCCTCTTTGTATATTAGGATAGTAATTTTTTTTTTTAAGTGTAGTTTTATTTTCTTTGAGAGAGAGCTAGAGAGCAAGTGGGGGAGGGGCAGAGAATCCCAAGCAGGCTCCATGCTGTCAGCACAGAGCCCGACGCAGGGCTTGAACTCATCATCCGCGAGATCATGACCTGAGCTGAAATCAAGAGTCGGACACTTAACTGAATGAACCATGCAGGCACCCCTAGGATAGTAATTTGTAAATCATGCTAATACTATCTTTTTGCATAGTTCTTTATAAGTTCTTTATTTTCCACGTTCATTCTAATCATTTTATATGTGTTAATCTCATTTATTTCCCATTAACAATTCATCAGATTCAGTATTACCATTATTCGCATTTTACAAAACAGTAAAGGACCATAAGAAAAAGAGCTAGTAAATTGCAGAGGCTGAGTTTTAATCCCAGATCCGTCCACAGTGAGAGCTTTTTCATTCATTCATTCTCTATTTAGCACCAGACATTGTCCCAGACACTGGGAATTCAGTAGTGAACAAAATAAGAATTTTTGCCCATGTAGAAAGCATCAGTAAGATGAGTAGTGATAGATGCTGAGGCAAAATATAACAAGGAAGAGGGATAGGGAGCGTGTGTGTGTACACGTGGATGTGGGAGGCCTGCTGCGATTTAAATAAGGTGGACAAGGAAGGCCTCAATAATAAAGAGACATTTGAGCAAAGACCTGCAAGGGGTTAGGGAGTAAGCAAGGCAGACAAGGGAGTGGGTTTCAAGTAGAGGAAACAGATGAAAGGAGGCATAAATCACTTGGAGCCTTATATTCTAAGCACCTGGCTTTTACTCTTAGTGAAATGGGAGGTCCCAGGAAGGTTGTGCAGAGGAGTGACATGATTTGACACGTGTTCTCAGAAGAGTGACTGTGAGGTGAAGAACAGACTGAAACAAGGACTTGAAACAAAGAGACCAGTTGGGAGCTCTTTTAATAATCCAGACAAGAAATGGTGATGGCTTGGATCAGGGTGATAAAAGTGAAGAAATGGAACTCTATGTATTTTAAGTTCGAGACAAGATTTCCTACCAGATTTCATACAGGATATAAGAGAGAAGGGGGGATTGAGGACTCCCAAGGTTTTGGACCTCCGTAGGTCGAAGAAATGGGAACCTCACTGGAAAAAGCAGACAGAAGGGAAGGGATTTTATCAAGAGCTTAATTTAGAAGACGGTTCTATCCCTCCTTAATATTTAGAGGACATTCCTATACAAGCCAGGATTTAACTTCTGCACCTGTGCTGTGAGATAGGTAGAGCAGATATTTCATTTTATAGGTGGAGACTTAGAGATAAGTAATGTAAAGGAGGTACTAATGTATTGGTGAAGGACTCATGACATAGAAACTAGTTTTTCTGACTACTCGTTTCCTCTTTTTTCTACCACTTTTCATATTAATGATGTGATTCCAAATCTTTCCTATTCTGATAACTTTTCTGACATAATCTAGTTTTTCAGTTCTGCGTTATAGTATAGTGCTTAAAACTAAAACTTCCTTCCTGGGGCACCTGGTGGCTCAGTTGGTTGAACATCTGATTCTTGATTTCAGGTCACGTCATGATCCCAGGGTCATGGGACTGAGCCTTGCATCGGGCTCCACACCAGAGTGTAGAGCCTGCTTAAGATTCTCTCTCTCTTCTTCTGCCCCTCTCCCCCACTCTTGCACTCTCTCTATAAAATTAAAATTAAAATTAAATAAATAAAACATTTTTCCTTTTCCAAGTTATGTTTCATTAATAACTGCTGCACTATTGTCTGAGCATTTCCAAAGAGAAATTCTCTGTGCCTGCTAGAAAAAGAAGATAACAAGTTAAGATGTTATGACTTTGCTCAATTTAAACTCTGTTCTACTGTTTTCAACACCATAGAGGTACAAGTGTTAAGACCTAAAGAATATCCTCAGGTTAATGGCCAAGGACCCCAAATTACTATTCAGCAAATGTGTCTTAGCATAATAAACACTTTTGCAACGTGTGACAGGAAGTATTTGGTCTTAGTAGCTGGCCCACTAGTTGAATTGTTTAGTGTAAGTTTCCAGATATATGAGAAGATAGGCTACTTATGCCAGAATATTTTGTTTTTTGTTCCAATGAAGACCCAAACTCTTCATTGTTTTGTTGAATAGGAGCATTAAACAGAAGGACTCCTTTAAAATGGTATTTGGCTCATTTCTCCTTCCTTTTAAAAATCATACTGTGTAAAATTTTTCTCTTGAGAGGAAACCATTTCTCTTCATTCACTAGACAGAGTACCTTGGAAATTATTTATCTTTTCTTTTTTCTTTCAAGACTTTATTCAAATTTAAGTTAGGTAACATATAGTGTACTATCGGTTTCAGGAGTAGAACTTAGTAATTCATCCCTTACATATAACACCGAGTGCTCATCCCAACAAGTGCCCTCCTTCATGCCCACCATGCAAGTAGCCCATCCCCCCACCCACCTCCTCTCCAACAACCCTCAGTTTGTTCTCTATTGTTAAGAGTCTCTTATGGTTTGCCTCCCTCTCTGTTTTTATCTTATTTTATTTTCCCTTCCCTTCCCCCATGTTCCTCTGTTTTGTTTCTTAAATTCCACATATGAGTGAAATCATGTGGTATTTGTCTTTCTCTGACTTATTTTGCTTACCATAATACACTCTGGTTCCATCCAAGTTGTTGCAAATGGCAAGATTTCATTCTTTTTAATGTCTGAGTAATATTCCATCATATATGTATACTACATCTTCTTTATCCACTCATCAGCCAATGGACGTTTGAACTCTTTCCATAATTTGGCTGTTGTTGATAATGCTACTATAAACATCGGGGTGCATGTATCCCTTCAAATCAGTATATTTTTTTTTTTGTCCTTTGAGTAAATACCTAGTAGTGCAATTGCTGTGTTGTAGGGTAGTTCTATCTTTAACTTTCTGAAGAACCTCCACAGTTTTCCAGAGTAGCTGTACCAGTTTGCATTCCCCCCAACAGTGTAAGAGGATTCTCCTTTTTCTGCAGAAAACATCTTTTTCTGTGGAAAATAACCTTGCCGACATCTGCTGTTTCCTGAGTTGCTAATTTTAGCCATTCTGATAGGTGTGAGGTGGTATTTCATTGTGGTTTTAATTTGTATTTCCCTGATGATGAGTGATGTTGAGCATTTTCTCACGTGTCTCTTAGCCATTTGAATGTCTTTTTTTGAAAAATGTCCATTTGTGTCTTCCGCCCATTTTTAACTGGATTCTTTATTTTTTGGGTGTTGAGTTTGAGAAGTTCTTTATAGATTTTGGCTACTAGCCTTTTATCCGATATGTCATTTGCAAATATCTTCTCCCATTCTATAGGTTGCCTTTTAGTTTTGCTGATTGTTTCTTTCACTGTGCAGAAGCTTTTTTTTTTTTAGTGTTTATTTTTTTTGAGAGAGAGAAGGAGTGAGAGAGCATACAAGCGGGGAAGGACAGAGAGAGAAGGAGACACAGAATCCAAAGCAGGTTTCAGACTCTGAGCTGTCAGCACAGAGCCCAATGTGGGGCTTGAACTCATGAACCATGAGATCATGACCTAACCCAAAGTCAGATGCTTAACCGACTAAGCCACCCAAGCGCCCCTCTGCAGAAGCTTTTTATCTTGATGAAGTCCTAAGAGTTCAATTTTGCTTTTGTTTCCTTTACCTCCAGAGATATGTCTAGTAAGAAGTTGCCACAGCCAAGGTCAAAGAGATTGCTTCCTGTGTTCTGTAGGATTTGATGGTTTTCTGTCTTACATTTAGACATTTAATCCATTTTGAATTTATTTTTGTGTATGGCATAAGAAAGTTTCATTCTTCTGCATGTTGCTGTCCAGTTTACCCAACACCATTTGTTGAAGAGACTTTTTCCCATTGGATATTCTTCCCTGCTTTATCGGAGATAAGTTGACCATACAGTTGTGGGTCCATTTCTGGGTTCTCTGTTCTGTTCATTGATCTGTGTGTCTCTTTTTGTGCCAGTACCATACTGTCTTGATGGTTATAGCTTTGTAATATAGCTTGAAGTCCGGAATTATGAGGCCTCCCGCTTTGCTTTGCTTTTTCGACATTACTTCGGCTATTTGGCATCTTTCTGGTTCTATACAAATTTTAGGATTGTTTGTTCTAGCTCTGTGAAGAATGCTGGTATTGTTTTGATGGGGATTACGTTGAATGTGTAGATTGCTTTGGGTGGTATAGACATTTTAACAATACTTGTTCTGTTCTTGGTTAGCTAGTTTTTGTTTCTTGCCTTTGTCAGGCTTGCCATTAGGAATCAATCTATCTTAACTTGAAGCCCATAACTTACAAAACTTTAATAGGACTTACAGTTCCAGCAAAAATACTCTATATTTTCTATTTAACTACTTCCCCATGAAATTCATTGTGCTGCTTAAAGATCTTAGATTTTTTTTTCTTGGATGAACTATAAACACGGATGTGTTCACAACCCCAAAATTCATAATAGCTGGGCCCACACTAATTATATAGAGTTTATTGAAATTTGGAGGAAAGATGAGGGTAGTTAGCAGATAGGACTTTTTTTCCTTTAGGCATGTTTTGAAAACACCTGTTTTTGTTTTTGTTTTAATATATGAGAGGTTTTGCCAAGTGTAAAATGTTAGTTGCTATAGTCTTAGCCCTGTATTATTAAAGCAGCAAGAATTTAGTAAATATTTATAAGCTGTAGGTTTGTTGGTTTTAGAAATTGTATTTTCAGAAAGACTTATGTTGTATAATCTTTAAATTTTGTTTTTTTATTGATATCTACAACTTGGTAGAAATATATAAATATACATTCACATATATTATTTATTTTACTGATATGTTTCTTTCTTTCCCTTTATTGTCTCTTCCCTTCCTCTTTATCTGTACCCCCTACATACCTTGTAGGCATTCACCCATATTTTTCCCCATACTCTTATAATAATATTCAAATGTATTTAGATGAAAATATATATGCAAGCATATATAGGGATTTGAAGAGGCATTATTTTGCTTTGCAAATAGAGAATCTTATATGCTTTTCTGTATCTTGCTTTATTACTCAATGAAAATCCCTGTAAGTCAACTGGTATAGCTGAACTTTAGTATCTTTTTATGGTAATTTAATATTCCTTAGTATAGATACATCACCAACAATTATTCAGTCATTTCTTCTATTAATATGCATGTACTACATTAACAGTTTTGTATCTCCATGCTAACAGACACATATACATATATACCACATACTTACATACAATTACATTTTAATGCTATTGTTTCTGAGGGGATTGCTGGAGAAAAGATTATTTTTTTTATTTTAATCGATTCTCTTAGATCACTTTCCGAAAAGGCTGTAATATAATAATTCAAATTTCTACCACCAATGTAGAGATGGCCCTTTCCCTGCCAGCAGTACCTTTTGTTGGATTTTTACATTTCTGTCATATGATAGGTATGTTATTACTTCAATCTGCATTTCTTTAACCTTTTAGAGGTTGTGAGTATTTTTTCTTGTTTCTTGGCCATTTGGATTTGTTCTTCTGTAAACGTTGCCCATTTTTTTCTGTTGGGTGCTTACCCTCTTGTCAATATATACTATCTCTATATATTCTATAGATCAATCTTCTATTTGTACTCTAAATTGTAGATATTCTTTCCAAATATATTATCTCTCTCTCGATTTGTTTATTCTTTTTTTTAAATTTTTTTAACGTTTTTATTTATTTTTGAGACAGAGAGAGACAGAGCATGAACGGAGGAGGGGCAGAGAGAGAGTGAGACACAGAATCAGAAGCAGGCTCCAGGCTCTGAGCCATCAGCCCAGAGCCCGATGCGGGGCTTGAACTCACAGACCATGAGATCGTGACCTGAGCTGAAGTTGGACGCTTAACTGACTGAGCCACTCAGGCGCCCCTTTATTTGTTTATTCTTTATCTTTTTTATAGCATCTAGGTTTTCAGTCTTAGTTAAAATTTCCTCATCTTTAAATATTACACGTAATTTTTTAGATTTCTTTTTGCAAGATGTTTATTGTTTGGGCTTTTAAAGTCAAGTCTCTTATCTAACTGGAAGTTACTTCTATGTATTGGATAAAATTATGTCTACTTTCCTTTCCAATGGATATTAAGTTGCACCTGCATCATTTATTAAATCATTTTCCCACTGAATTGAAATGTTTAGGGATTCTTGGTTCTCTTCTAGGAATTTATCTATTTCTATGCCAATATCATGAATTTTACCATCAGCATTATAGAATCTGCAAACACACATGCACACACAGTAGTGAAGATATGGTTATAAGGCGTTCGACTGTAGCAATTAAGAATGGAGTTTCTTCTCAGTATTGACTGTAATCAAAATGGGATTTGGGGTGACTGGGTGGCTCAGTTGGTCAAGTGTCCGACTTCGGCTCAGGTCATGATCTCACAGTTAGTGAGTTCCAGCCCCATGTCAGGCTCTGAGTGTCAGGCTCTGTACTGACAGCTCAGAGCCTAGAGACTGCTTCGGATTCTGTGTCTCCCTCTGCCTCTGTCCCTCCCTTGCTCTCACTCTGTCTCTCTCTGTCTCTCTCTGTCTCTCTCTGTCTCTCTCTCTCTCTCTCTCTCAAAAATAAATGTTTTTTAAAAAATGGGATTTGAAGAGGCCAGTTGATAATTGATAACTATCTCTGCTGCCACCAGATTAGATTTTGCCTTTGTTAAAATATTGAAAAGATGAATATATATGCTATTCATTAAAGAGCCACTGTTATACCACATAGTATGTTAGAGTTATATAATTTTCTGCATATCAACTTAAAAGATTAGATTTAGCTCTCTTTTACAAATGAGAAAATAGACACTTGTTCTAACAGGGTTAAGTTACTTGCCCAATATTATGGCACTATTAGGTGGTAAGGATAGAATTAAAACACTAATGACCAGGCTCTTTTGTCAGTATGAAATGTTTCATGAAAAGTACTTTGAAAACTAAAGATCTATACAAATTGATATAGTGGTTATATCATGATCATCATCTCATCGTTAGTATCTCTGAGTTTTATTTAAAAACAATGCAGTAGCTAATGCACAATAAAACAGCTAGCTATTTACAGCAAAGCAGTTGTAATCTTTTTTAACCCCCTTCACCCATCTCTCCACTCCCCACACCCACCTCTGGCAACCACTGATCTCTGTATTTGTGAGTGGGTTTATTGAGGGTTTGGGTTTTGTTTTGTTAAGCTTCCCCATATTAGAGAGATCACAGGTATTTGTCTTTCTCTCTCTGATTTATTTCACATAGCGTAATGCCCTTGAGGTTCATCTATATTCTTGCGAATGGCAAGATTACATTCCTTTTTATGGCTAAATTATATTCCATTGTATAGAGTTCTATTTTGATGAAAGAACAATTTTTTCAAGATACAGTATGAATAAAATGTTTAAAATTCTTTTTTATTCTTAACAAATATCAATAATTGATTCTCTTAAACATTTTTAGAACAGAAGAAAGTTAAAGTAAAAAAACCAAAACCTGAATTTCCTGTATATACGCCTTTAGAAAGTGCATATATTCAATCTTATGATCATGGAACTTCTATAGAAGAAATTGAGGAACAAATGGATGATTGGCTGGAAAACAGAAACAAAACACAGAAAAAACAGGTAAATAAACTTTAAAACATTTCTTTTAATTGAGTAAAATACAGAAAAGCACATAAAATATAGATACACAGCTCAGTGAACTATCACGATTTGAACCAAGTTAACTGTTGCCAAGATCAGGGTGTAGAACATTGCCATTGTCCAGAAGCCTCCCTCATTCTTCCTCCTGGTCTCTACCTTCCTTTTCTTCCACAAAGATAAAACTACCCTGACTTCTAACATCATAGATTAGTTTAACCTGTTGTTTGAAGTTTCTAAATGGAATCATCCTGTTTTAGTCCATTCAGGCTGCTATAACAAAAGTATGATAGACTGGGTGGCTTTAAACAACAAACATTTATTTCTCACAGTTCTGAAGACTGGGAAGTCCAAGATCAAGACGCCGGCAGATTCGGTGTCTGGTGAGGGCCCTCTTCCTAATTCATAGACAGCAGTCTTCTCGCTGTGTCCTCACATGGCAGAAGAGGTGAGAGAGCTCTCTGGGGTCTCTTGTGTAAGGGCACTAATCCCATTCATGAGGGCTCCACCCTCATGACCTAATCATCTCCCAAAGGCCCTACGTCCTAATATCATCACATTGGGGATTAGGATTTCAACACATGATTTGGGGGGAACACAGAATTCAGTCCATAACACATTCCATGTGTACTCTTTTGCATCTGCTTTCCTCCATTTAGTGTGATATTTGTGAGATGTGTCCATTATTGTGTGTAGAAGTAGGTTGTTCATTTCATTACCGTATAGTAGTCCATTTAGAAATGTAGCAGAATTTATTCTGTTGAAAATTTGTATTTTTTCCAGCTTTAGGCTACAGTAAATAATTTTCCTGTGAACTTTGTTGTACTTTTAGTATGCATATGTGTAAATTTCTATTTTTGTAGTTAAGTTGCAGGGTCGTAGCTCAACTTTACTTCTAAACTATTTTTTAAAATATTTTTATCAATTTATACTTCAGCAGCAGGATATAAACTTTCCAGTTACTCTACATTCTTGCAACATTTCATCAAGTCTTTTATATTTTAACCATTCTGGTAGGTATATAGTGATATCTAATTGGTTTAATTTGCATATTCTTTGATCGATAAGATTGAATGAATACCTTTTCTTATGTTTTTGGACACTAATATTCTCCTATGTGAATAGGAGAATTGGGTTGCCTATGCATTCTATACTGATTTGTAAAGAGTTCTTTATATAATTCGTAAACAGGTCTTTTACATATATTTTATTCCACTCTGGCTTGCCCTTTTACTCTCTTAATGGTTTCTTTTGATGATGAGAGTCACTAATTTTAATTACCATGCTTTTCCTTTACTGTCCTTTCTTTGGTGTTTTTCGTGTTGTGTTTAAGAAATCTTTTCCTACCTTGAAGTCATAAAGATTAATTGCTAAATTCTTCTACAAACTTTAATGTTTTGTTTTTCACATTTAGATCAATAATCTCCTGGAATTTATTTTTGTGTTTTGGGGTGAAGTAATGTTTAAGTGTAATTTTTTTTTTCAAAAGTTTTCAAACAAGTTGACTCAATTAATGAAAATACTGCTTCCTACAACTCTACAAATAACCATCTTTATCATAAAACAAGTGTTTATAACTGTGTGGGTCTGTTCAGGCTTTCTACTTTGTTCCGTGAATCTACTTGTCCATCCTATGCCAATACCATACAGCATTTATTACTGTAGCTTTGTAATAGGTACCTGATGCAATAATTTTCCAGCTCTGTTTTCCTTCTACAAGATTTCCACTTTATATTTTCATACACATTTTTGAAGTACTTGTCATTTTCCACAAATTATTCAGCTGAAATACTCAATTGGGATTATATTGAATATATAGAGATCAATTTTGGAAGAATTCACATCCAGACAGCATTGAGTCTACAAACCATGAATAAACCCATTCATTTATGTCTTTAAAACACTTTAATAATGTATTGCAGTTTCTTGTGTGTACATATTGCACATTGTCTTCTTGGATTTATTCCCTGGGTATTTAGTGTTTTTAGAGGACATTGTAAATGATATTGTTTCTTTAATTTCACTTTCTAATTACGTTTGATGTATAGAAATATAATGGATTTTTTTAATAACCTTTTATCCAGCAACCTTGCTAAATTTATTTTAAATTCTATTTATTTGTATGTTATGCATTTTTTTCTTTTGTGCTAATTAGGATCTCCAGTACATGTAGAGTAGAAGTCATGACAAGCATCCTTGTTTTGTTACCAATCTCAAAAACTTCCATCATTGAAACTTTTTATTTCAGCTGTGAAATTATGTTTAAAATTTTATCATTTCATTATTAAATATGACCTATGTTGCCAGCTTTTTATAGAATTTTTATTGAGATATATTTCACATAACTTGAAATTCACCATTTAAAAGTGCATACACTTTGGGGTGCCTGAGTGGGTCAGTTGGTTAAAGATCTGACTCTTGGTTTTGGCTCAGGTCATGATCTCATGGCTTGTGAGTTGAGCTTTGTGATGACAGTGCAGAGCCTGCTTAGGATTCTCTCTCCCTCTCTGCCCCTCCCCTACTCACACTTTCTCTCTCTCCCTCTCTCTCTCCCTCTCTGTCTCTCTCTCTGTCTCTCTCTCTGTCTCTCAAAATGAATAAAGATTTTTTTTAATGCATACTCATTAGTGATTTTTAGTCTGTTCACTGTGTTGTGCAACCATTACCAGTATCTAATTTGAGAACATTTTCATCATACCAAAAAAATAAAAATAACCCTCTACCTGTTAGCAGTTATTTCCAATTCTCAGCCTTTCTAGTCCATGACAACCACGAATCTACTTTCTGCCCCTATGGATTTGTCTATTGTAGACATTCCATTTAATTAGAATCATGTAATATGTGCTCTTTTGTGTTTGGCTTTGCATAATGTTTTCAAGGTTCATCCATGTTGTAGCATTTAATGGTACTTCATTTCTTCTTATGGCTGAATAATATTCCATTGTATGGATCCGTCACATACTATTTATTCATTCATCAGCTAATAGACATTTGATTGATTCTCCTCTTTAGCTATGATAAACAAAGCTACTCTGGACACCCACATACAGGTCTTTGTGTAAATGTTGCCTTTAGTTATTTGGTTTCCCTTAGTTCATTGAACATATTTAAAATAGAAGATTTAAAGCTTTCATCTAGAAAGTACATTGATCTTCCTCAGGCACAGTTTCTGTTTCTTTATTCCTTTGTATGGGACATACTATCTTTTTTCTTTGCAGGGCTTGTAATTTTTGTTATTGTTATTGAAGACCAGATATTATCAATATTATAACTTGGCAACTCTGGAAACCAGATTCTCTCTCTCCTTCCTAGGATTTGTTGTTATTTGGGCTAATTGTAGTTGTCTGTTTAGTGCTTTTTTTTTTAAACTAATTTTCTGAAGTCTGTATTTTTTGTCATGTGTGAGCACTGAACTCTGTTTCCTTAGCTTAGTGAACAGCTAGTAATTGGACAGAGATTTCCTTAAATACCTGGAGCCCAAAATTCTTCCAGTCTTTGCCATGGCCTCTGTGTATGTGTTGGAGATTGCCTGGTGGTTTATAACTCTGCCCTATTCTTTTCTGTTTCCAAAGAGACTCAACATCAGCAGCCAGTGAGAACTTAGATTATTTTCGGGTCTTTTCTGAGCATGCTCATAGCCTTGAGCATGCACATGGACTTCTAGATTCCCAGCAATGTCAGAGGATCTCATTCCTCAGCCTTTCCCCCCATGCTTTTTGGTTAATCTGTTGCTTTCCCAACTGTTTTCTGTCACCTCCGTCAGCAGCGGCTAAGATATCAGCCTGTAAAAGTTTTCAACCAATGCCTCCAGGGTAGCAGCTTTAGAATTAGGCCAATTTTGACTTAGGCAAAATAAAGACAAGCTTTTTGGACCAGTATTCCAGGCAGCCAGCAGACAGGTTAGAACAAATAGTTGTTTTTACTTCTTTGCAAATTAGCTCATTCTGCTCCTGCCATAATTAGGAATCAGTTATTATTTGCACAGGCTGTGATGAGCTGTGGAAAAGGGTATATGACTGGGGTCAGTTAAAGTGCCACAGAGTTTGCTGTGCTTTTTTTTAAATTGAAGTATAATTGACATACAATGTTATATTAGTTTCAAGTGTACAACATTATTGATTTGACATTGTGTACATTACTCTATACTTTCCACAGTAAGTCGTCATCTGTCACCATACAACATTGTTACAATATTATCGACTGTATTCCCTGTGCTGTGCTTTTCATCTCTGTAACTTACTAATTTTATAACTGGAAGTTTGTAGCTCTTAATTTCCTTCATCTCTTTTGCCCACCCCCCAATTCCCCTCCCCTCTAGCAACCACCAGTTTGTTCTCTGTATTTAAGAGTCTGTCTGTCTGTTTTGGTTTTTAGATTCCACATATAAGTGAAATCAAAAGGTATAGTTTTCCTGTCTGACTTATTTCATTTAGCATAAATACCCTTTAAGGCCATCCTTGTCGCAAATGGCAAGAGCTCATTCTTTTTTATGACTGAATACTATTTCTGTGTGTGTGTGTGTGTGTGTCATCTACTTTACCCATTTGTCTATCAATGGACACTTAGCCATATCTTGGCCATTGTAAATAATGCTGCGGTAAACTTAAGAGGTGCATATATCTTTTCAAATTAGTCTTTTCATTTTCTTTGGGTAAATACCCAGTACTGATTACTGGATTGCATGGTATTTATATTTTTATTGTTTCAAGGAACTTCTGTACTGTTTTCCATATTGACTACACTAATTTACATTCCTACCAACAGTGCACAAGTTTTCCCTTTTTTCCACATCCTTACCAACACCTGTTATTTCTTGTCTTTTTGATACTATCCATTCTAACAGGTAAAAGGTGATATCTCATTGTGTTTTTGATTTGCATTTCCCTGATGATGAGTGATATTGAGCATCTTTTCATGTGTCTCTTGACCATCTGTATGTCTTCTTTGGAAAAATGTCTACTCAGGTCTTCTGTTTTTTCATTGTATGTTTGATTTTTTTTTGGTGTTGAGTTACATAAGTTCTTTGTAAATTTTTGATATTAACCCTTTATCAGACATACCATTTACAAATGTCTTCTCGCATTCTGTGAGTTACCTTTTTGTTGATGGTTTTCTTTGTAGTGCAAAGATTTTATTTTGATTTAGTTCCTATAGTTTATTTTTCTTTTTGTTTCCTTGCCTAAGGAGACATATCCATAAATATGTTGCTAAGCCCAATGTCCAAGAGTACTGCCTATGTTTTCTTTTAGGAGTTTTCTGGTTTCAGTTCTCACATTTAGATCTTTAATCCATTTTGAGTTTATTTTTGTGTGTACCATATGAAAGTGGTCCAATTTCATTCTTTTATGGGTAGCTTTCCCCAGTTTTCCCAGCATCATTTATTGAAGAGCCTATCTTTTCCTCATTGTATATTCTTGCATCTTTTGTCCTAAATTAATTAACCATATAGCTATGGGTTTATTTCTGGGTTTTCTCTTCTGTTCTGTTGATCCTTGTGTCTGATTTTGTGCCAATACCATACTCTTTTGATTACTGTAACTTTGTAGTATAGTTTGAAATCCAGAATTGTGATACCCCCAGCTTTGTTCTTCTTTCTCAAGATTACTTTGACTATTCGAGATTTGTGTGTGTGTGTGTGTGTGTGTGTGTGTGTGTGTATGTGTGGTTCCATACAAATTTTATTCTAATTATGTGAAAAATGCTGTTGGTATTTTGAAAGGGGGTTGCATTGCATCTGTAGATTGCTTTGGGTAGTATGGACATTTCAATAACATTAATTCTTCCAATCCATGAGCATGGTGTATCTTTCCATTTGTGTCATCTTCAGTTTCTTTCATGAATGTCTTATATTTTTCAGAGTACAAGTCTTTCACCCCTGGTTTAATTTATTTCTAGGTATTTTACTCTTTTGATGCAGTCATAAGTGGAACTGTTTTCTTAATTTTTATTTGTGCTACTTTGTTATTAATGTATATAAATGCAACAGATTTCTGTATATTAACTTGGTATCCTACAACTTTACCAAATTCACTTATCAATTCTAATAGTTTTTTGGTGGAGTCTTTAGGGTTTTCTAAACATAGTGCCATGCCATCTGCAAATAGTTTTACTTCTTACTAACCTATTTGGATGCCTTTTATTTCTTTATGTTGTCTGATTGCTGCAGCTGGGACTTCTAAGGACTATGTTGAATAAACTAGGTGAAAGCAGACACCCTTGTTGTGTTCTTGACTTTAAAGGAAAAACTTTCAGTTTTCACCACTGCGTATGATGGCAACTATGGGTTTGTCCCACTTGATTGTGGTGACAAGTTTTTTTTATGTATCGTTGAGTTTGGTGTGATAATACTTTGTTGAGGATTTTGCATCTATGTTTGTCAGAGATACTGACCTGTAGTTTTCTTTCTTTGTAGTGTCTTTGGTTTGGTATCATGGTAATACTGACTTCATAGCTTGAATTTGGAAGTTTTCCTTCCTCTTCTATTTTTTTTTGAAAGTTTTAAAAGAATAGGTATTAACTTTCCTGTAAATGTTTGCTAGAATTCATCTCTGAAGCCACCTGGTCCTGGATTTTTGTTTGTTGGAAGTTTTTTGATGACTGAGTCAGTTTCATTGCTGGTAATCCATCTGTACAGATTTTCTGTTGATTCATGATTCACTTTTGGAAGATTCTGTGTTTCTAGGAATTTACCAACTTCTTCTATGTTATCCAATTTGTTGTCATACAATTTTGTGTAATATTCTTTATAATTCTTTGTGTTTCCGTGTTGTCAGTTGTTATTTTCTTCCCCAATTTCTGTTTTTACTTATTCGAGTCCACTTTTTTTTTGTGATGAGTCCGGCTACAATTTTATCAATTTTGTTTCTCTTTTCAAAGGGCCAACTTTTGGTTTCCTTGAGCTTTTCTACTGTTGTGTTGTTGTTTTTGTTTCTGTTTCACTTATCTGCTTCAACCTTTATTATTTCTTTGCTTGTACTAGCTGTGAGCCTTGTTTTGTTTGTTCTTTTTTACTTTCTTTAGGTGTAAGGTTAGAACTGTTTATTTGAGATTTTTCCCATTTCTTTTTTATTAAATTTTTTACTTAATTCCAGTACAGTTAACATACAGTGTTATATTAGTTTCAAGTGTACAGTATAGTGATTCAACAATTCTATACATTCCTCAGTGCTTATCATGGTAAGTGTTTTCTTAACCCCCTTCACCTATTTCACCCATCCTCCCCCCACCCACCTCCCCTCTGTAACCACCAGTTTGTTCTCTATAGTTAAGAGTCTGTTTCTTGGTTTGTCTCTCTCTTTTTTTCTTCTTTTGCTCGTTTGTTTTGTTTCTTAAATTCCACATATGAGTGAAGAGATTTTCTTATTTCTTGAGGTAGGCAGGTATTGCTGTAAATGTGCCCCTTACAACCGTTTTAGCTGCATCCCAAAGATAAAGATTTTGGACCATTGCATTTTCATTTTCATTTGTCTCCATGTATTTTTTTATTTATTATTATTATTATTATTTAATGCTTGTTTATTTTTTAGAGAGAGAGACACAGTGTGATCATGGAGGGGCAGAGAGACAGGGAGACACAGAATCTGAAACAGACTGCAGGCTCTAGGCTCTGAGCGGTCAGCACAGAGCTTAACGCAGGGCTTGAACTCACAAACAATGAGACCGTGACCTGAGCTGACGGTGGATGCTTTTAACCAACTGAGCCACCGAGGCACCCCTCCATGTATTTTTTTTTTAATGTTTGTTTGAGAGAGAGAGAGAACATGGACAAGCAGGGGAGGGGCAGAGAGAATCCCAAGTAGGCTCTATGCTGTCAGTGCAGAGCCCAACGCAGGGCTCAATCTCACAAATCATGAGATCATGACCTGAGCTGAAATCAACCAACACTTCACTGACTGAGCCACCCAGGTGCCCCTCCATGTATTTTTTTAATTTCCTCTTTGATTTCTTCATTGACCTATTAATTGCTTAGTAGTATGTTGTTTTACCTGCACATGTTTGTGTTTTTTCTGGTTTTGTTTTGGTTTTTTCCCTGTAATTGATTTTTAGTTTTATACTGCTATGGTCAGAAAAGGTATTGATGTGATTTCATCTTCTCAAATTTATTGAGATTTGTTTTGTGGCTTAACATATGATCTGTCTGGGAGAATGTTTCAAGTATACTTGAAAAGAATGTATGTTCTCCTGTTTTGGGATGGAACGTTCTATATATATGTTAGGTCTATCTGTTTTAATGTGTCATTCAAAGCCACTGTTTCCGTGTTGATTTTCTTTCTGTCTGAATGATCTATCCATTGTCCCCTACTATTAACTGCGTTTCTGTTGATTTCTCCTTTTATGTTTGTTAATATTTATTTTCTGTATTTAGGTGCTCTTATCTAGGGTGCATATATGTTTACAATTGTTACATCCTCTCATTGGATTAATTCCTTTATCATTACGTAGTGCCCTTCTTGGTCTCTTACTGTGGTCTTTGTTTTAAAGTGTATTTTGGGGGCGCCTGGGTGGCGCAGTCGGTTAAGCGTCCGACTTCAGCCAGGTCACGATCTCGCGGTCCGTGAGTTCGAGCCCCGCGTCAGGCTCTGGGCTGATGGCTCGGAGCCTGGAGCCTGTTTCCGATTCTGTGTCTCCCTCTGTCTCTGCCCCTCCCCCGTTCATGCTCTGTCTCTCTCTGTCCCAAAAATAAATAAAAAAACGTTGAAAAAAAAAATTTAAAGTGTATTTTGTCTGATACAAGCATCGCTTCCCCAGCTTTTATTTTGCTTCCATTTGCATAGTAAATGTTTTTCCATCCCTTCATTTTTCTGTCTGCGTGTGCCTTTAAGTCTGAAGTGAGTCTCTTGTAGGTAGCATATAGTTGAGTCATGTTATATTATCCATTCAGTCACCCTGTGTCTTCTTATTGGAACATTTAGTCCATTTACATTTAAAGTAATTATTGGTAAGTATGTATTGCCATTTTGTTACTTGTTTTCTGATTGAAAGTTCTCTGTTCCTCCTTCTCTTGCTCTCTTCCTTGTAAGTTGATGGTTTTCTTTAGTGTTATACTTGGATTCTTTTCCTTTATTTTTTGTGTATCCATATGAGTTTTTGATTTCTGTTTACCATTGGATTCATATATAATATCATATATAGTTCATATATATAGTATCATATATAGTTCATATATAGTGTATATTAAATTGATGATGGCTTAAGTTCAAACATGTTCTAAAATCACTAACTTTTTATACCCTCCTCCACATTTTATGTATATGTCATATTTTACATCTTTTTATTTTGTGTATCCCTTGAATAGTTTTTATAGATACAGTTGTTTTTACTACTTTTGCATTTTAACCTTGACACTGTAAGTGATTGATCTCCTACCCTTCCTTTATGTTTGCTTTTACATGTGAAATTTTTCCTTTGATAATTATCTTTCTTCTAGTTATGGCCTTTTCTTTCTACTTAAAGAATTCCTTTTAACATTTCTTTTAAGACTGGTTTGGTGGTGACGAACTCCTTTAACTTTTGTGTAGGAAAGTATCTTTCCTTCTATTGTGAATGATAACCTTGCAGGGTATTCTTGGTTGTAGGTTTGGCACTTTGAATATGTCATACCACTCCCTTGTGTCCTGCAAAATTTCTGCTGAAAAATCAGCTGACAGATTTCTTGGGTTGTTTTGGTTTGAGTTTTGTTTTGTTTTGTTTTGTTTTTAATGTAACTGTTTTCTCTGTTGCTTTTAAAATTCCCTTTTTAACAGTAGTCTTTGCCATTTAAATTATATGTCTTGGCATTGACCTCCTTGGATTCATCTTGTTATGGGCTTTGTGATTTTCAGACCTAGAAATCTGTTTCCTTCCCAGATTAGGGAATTTTTCAGCTGTTATTTCTTTAAATAAGTTTTCTGCCCTCTTTTCTTTTTCCTCCCTTTCTAGGATCCCTATATGAATATGAATATTTTCTGCTTGATGATATTATAGAATTCCCTTAACCTATTCTCATTTTTTTTTATTATTCTTTTTTCTTTTTTCTGCTCAGCTTGGTTGCTTTCTATTACCTTGTCTTCCAAATCATTGGTCCATTCTTCTGCATTTTCTAATGTGTTGTTGATTGTCTCTAATGAGTCTTTTATTTCAGTTATTGAATTCTTCAGCTCTGACTGCTTCTTTTTAATATTTTCTGTCTCTGTTGAAGTTCTCACTGAGTTCATCTACTCTCTTTTCAACTCCACTGAGTATTTTTGTGTCGATTACATTAAATTCTATATCAGAAAGTTTGCTCTTCATATCAAGAATCAGCTGATTTTCTTGAATACTTGTTACCTGTGGTGCTGCAAGCCTTTGACTAATTTCTAGAGTTAAGAAGGGATTGATTGTCCTAGTTTTTGCCCATTTTTTCTTACTTTTATAGAGAGATGGAATTTGGAGTTCTTTACTCTGCCATTTTCATTGACATTATTCTAGGTTTTTTATAAATCAAATTAAGTAAATTCTCTTCCTAGTTTTGCTAAGAATTTTTATTCATTAAAAATTAATATTATAAAATGTTATCAAATACCTTCCTCTTTGTTGATTAAGGTGATTGTGTGATTTTTCACCTTTGTTTTGTTAATGAGATAATTTATATCGATTGATTTTCTAATATTAAACCACCTTGCTTTCCTGGAATAAACCTATTTTATTGTTTTGATTTGACAGTACTTTGTTTAGGATTTTTGTTTTTATGGTTATGAGAGAGATTGGCCTTTTCTTATGAGAAAGATTGATTTTCTTAAATCTTTGCTAGGTTTGATGTCAATCACATGCTGGACTTATAAAACATGAAACGTTTCTTCTTTTTTTAAACTTTTATTTGAAATCATTTCAGATTCATGGGAAGTTGCAAAGGCAGTAGAGAATTCTTTTTTTTTTTTTTAACGATTTATTTATTTTTGAGTGAGAGTGTGAGCAGAGGAGGGACAGAGAGAGAGGGGAACAGAAGATACGAAGCAGGCTCTATGCTGACACCAACAAGGCCAAACGTGGGGCTCAAACTCAACCACCCAGGACTAAGTTAAATGGACTAAGCCACCCAGGCACCCGGAAGTACAGAGTTCTTATTTAACTTTCATCCATTTTTCCCTAATGGTTATATCTTCTACACCTACAGTTTAATATCAAAACCAAGAAATTGACATTAGTGCAGTGGTTTGTATGTACTTGAATGTCATTTTATCACATCCATAGATTATATATATAAAGATATAGAACTATTCAAGATAGAGAACACACAGGTAACTCTCATGCTTCTTTCTGTCACACCCATCTCCTCTGGTTATTGGATTTAAAATATTTATATTTCTCTTGGGTATCTAAACGTGAAGTTGCTGGGTCATCTGGTAAGTTCTAGGTTTAACATTTTGAGGAACTACCACACTATTTTACACAGTGGCTGCACTGTAAATTTTACATTCCTGACAGCAATATATGAGAGATCCAGTTTTTTTCATCTTAACGAGCATATGGTGTTTTCAGTTTTTTAAATTTTAGATGCTGCAATAAGTGCGTAGTCATATCTTATGATGATTTTAATTCTATTTTCCCTAAGGATTGTTTATGTTGAACATCTTTTCGCTTCTTTGTTGTCTGTATATCCTCTTAGAGTGAAATCGTCACGTTTTCTGCCTTTTTTCTAATTCAGTTGGTTGCTTTTTTTGTGATTAAAGTTTGAGAGTTCATTATATGTTCTTTATTTAATGTTTATTTTTGAGAGGGAGAAAGAGAAAAAGAGCTTGCGTGAGTAGGGAACGGGCAGACGGAGAGGGAGAGAGAATCCTTAGGAGGCTCTGTGCTGTCAGCGCAGAGCTAGATATGGGCTTGATGTCTCTGGGATTCTTTTTCTCCTCTCTCTCTGTCCCTCCCCCATTGGTGCTTGAGCACACGTGCACTCTCTCTCTCTCTCTCTCTCTCTCTCAAAATAAATAAATTTTTAAAAAAAAGATCTTTTGAATTTTTTGAGTCTCTATATTGTATGCCTCTCTTCTGTATCACCGATTAGTGCTCTTTTATTATTTCTTTCATTTTACTTTCTTTGAGTTTGTTATTCTTATCCAACCTCTAAAGATGGAGAGTTACCACATAGATTTCCAATATTTCTTGTAACAACATATGCATTAAAGGCTCTAAGTGTCCCTCTAGAAATGGTTTAGCTACAAAGCCACAAGTTTTAATATTTTGTATTTTCATTTATCATTCAGTTAAAATATTTCTAATCTCAATGTGATTGCTTTGTTAAACCACAGACTCTTTAAGAATATATTTCTTAATTTGCAAACACATGAAAATGTTCTAATTATCATTTTGTTATTAACTTTCTGTGTAATTAAGTTTTGTGATAAGAAAAGATACTCTGATTTCATTCCTTTGAAATGTGTTGAGATTCGCATTATGGACTACCCTATGTGGTCAATTATTACAAATACTCAGTATTCTTGAAAGAATTGTGTAATTGTGGATAAGTAATGTATATATGTCAGTTAAAGTTTGTTAGTTATGTTTTAAAACCATTTGACCATTATTATTAGGTTTTATTATGCTTGTTTAACCAATTAGAGTGAGACAGGTGTTAAAATCTTCCAGTGAGAAATTTCATATGTCAGTTTTTCCTTATAATTCTGTCAGATTTTGCTTTGTAAATATTGAAGGTATTAGTGCCTTTGAATTTTGAATAATTACATCTTTTTGATAAATCAAACCTTTTACCATATGAAGTATTTCAATTTCTCTCTGGTAGTGCTTTTTTTAATTTTTAAGTTTTCTTATTCTAATCTTAATATAGCTATATTAGCTTTTTTTTTTTTACTTTCTGTTTACAAAGTACATATTTTTCCATCCTATTACACTTTTGTTTCCTTAGATATGCCTCCAATTTTTTAAAATTATTTATTTATTTAAGTAATCTCTATACACAACATGGGGCTCAAACTCACAACCCCAAAATCAAGAGTCACATGCTCTCTGGACTGAGCCAGCCAGGTGCCCCATGCCCCCTATTATTGTGAAATTTAAAAAATCTAGTCTGACAGTATTGAATTTCTTTGAAACATTTATTCTATTTTTGGTTTAATAAAATCGCTGAACTTTTGGAATTTAAATCTCCCATCTTACTATTTGTTTTTTATATGTCCATCCTGGTTTATGTTCTTTTTCTCTCTCAAATTTTGACTTATCTTTAGGATTGTTTGACTAATTTTTAGTATTCCATTTATCCTTCATGTTCTAAGTTTTTTTTTTCATCTATTTTCTTTTGTGTTGATCGATTATTGTTTTCATTCTATCTCCTTTTTAACAGCTTTATTACTGATATGCAAATGACATATATGGCACATATTTAAAGTGTTGAGTTTCGTCCATTTTATGATACATGTTTACCTGTTAAACTATCATCAGAATCAAGATATTTAACAGATCTATCACTCCCAAAGGTCTTTTCATGCCCCTCTCTAATCTCTCATTCTCCACCCTACATCTGTCTCCTCGCAACCTGTCTTTGCTTTCTATTACTATAGGAAGTTTGCATGATCTAACATTATGTATATGGAAGCAGCATGCAGTATGTGCTTTCTGCTGTCTGGCTTCTTTCACTGTGCATGGTTAAATGTTGAGATTTAACCATATTTCTTTATGTTTCAATAGTTTGTCTTTTTTAGTACTAATATTTTATTGTATGGATATATTACAGTTGGGGTTTTTAAAAATCTTTTTACCAGTTGATGGACATTTGAGTTGTTTCCGGTTTATGGCTATTATAAGTAAACCTGCTGTGAAGTATCATCTACAAGTCTTACGCCAATATATGCTTACCTTTCTCCTGGGTAAATGCCTTATAGTGGAATGACTGGAACATGAGATGGGCATATATTTAAATAAGTAAGAAGCTGCCAAACTGTTTTTCAGAGCGGCTCTCCAACTTTACATTCCTGCCAGAAATGTGTGAGAGTTGTAATTGTTCCACATCCTGACCAAACCTCGCTATCATCATTCTTTTTCCTTTTAGCCCTTCTAGTCTCATTGTGATTTTAATTTCCACTTCCCTAATGATTAATAATGCTGAGCACCTTTTCATGTGTTTATTTTCCATCCAAATATCTTCTTTTGTGAAGTTCTGTTCAAATCTATTGCCCATTTTTGTCATATTATTGAGTTTAAAGTTTTTTATGTATTTTAGATACAAGTCCTTGTCACCTGTGTGTTTTGCAGATATCTTCTGCCGTTTCATGACTTGGTTTTTATTTTAGTAATAGTGTCTTTTGAAAGCAAAAGTTTTAAATTCAGATATTCAGTTTATCCAGCTTTTTTCTTGTATACTAAGTTGCTTTTATGTTCTAATTTAGAAATCTTTATCAAACCCCAAGTCTGTAAGAGATTCTCCAATGTTTCCATCTGGGAGTTTTATAGTTTTAGCTTTTAGATTTAGGTCAGTGAACCTTCTTAAGTTAATTTTTGACATTATGTAGGGTAAGGGTAGAGTTTCATACTTTTTTTTTTTTTTATAGCTAGCCAGTGTTCTAGCACCTTTTGTTAAAATGTTATCCTTTCCTCATTGGATTGTCACGGTATCTTTGTTGAAAATCACTTGTGTTGGTTTATTACTGGGCCTCTCTATTCTGTTATATTAATCTGTATGTCTTTATTTACATCACTACAATTGTGTCTGGATTACTTTAGCTATATAATAAGTCTTGAGATCAAATAATGTAGATTCAACTTTGGCATTTTTAAATTTCAATTTCTAATGGCCTTTGTGAGTATATAGAAATACAATTGATTTTTATATATTTATCGATCTTTTATCCTGAAACTTTGCTAAATTCACATATTGGTCCTAGTACCTTATTTATTTATTTACTTATTTATTTTGGTACACTCCTTGAGATTTTTCTACATAGATGATTATGTGCCCTGCAAATACAGTTTTACCTCTTCCTTTTCAATTTTGAGGCCTTAACTTTCTTTTTGTTGCCTTTTTGATTAGATAGGACCTCCAATTTTAAGTGATGAAAGAAGATATCTTGGTTTCCTTGTTGATCTTAGAAAGCATTTAAGAATGATGTTAGATTTAGGCTCTTCATCAAGATGAGCAAAGTCCCTTCTGTTTCTAGTTTTTTGATAGTTTTTATTTTAAATAGATGTTAGATTTTGTCGAAAATTTTTTCTGCAGCAAATAAGACAATAATGTGGCCTTTCTCTTTTATGTGTTAATATAGTGAAAAAAGGGGCACTGGGTGGCTCAGTCGGTTGAGCGTCCGACTTCAGCTCGGGTCATGATCTCACGGTTCATGAGTTCGAGCCCTGCATCGGGGTGACTGCTGTCAGCGCAGAGCCTGCTTCAGATCCTCTGTCCCTGCCCCTTTCTGCCCCTCCCCTGTTCACACTCTCTCTGCCAAAAAAAAAAAAAAAAAAAAAAATTTTTTTTTTTAAATATACAGTGAAACATCTGTCAGAATGGCTAACATTAACAACTCAGACAACAACAGATGTTGGCGAGGATGCAGAAAGGATCTCTTTTGCACTGCTGGTGGGAATGCAAACTGGTTAAGCCACTCTGGAAAAACAGTATGGAGGTTCCTCAAAAAATTAAAAATAGAACTACCCTGCGACCCAGCAATTGCACTACTAGGTATTTATCCAAGGGATACGGGGATGCTGTTTCAAAGGGGCACACACACCCCCATGTTTATAGCAGCACTATCAACAATAGCCAAAGTATGGAAAGAGCCCAAATGTCCATCCAGGGATGAATGGATAAAGAAAATGGGGTATATATATATATACAATGGAGTATTACTCGGCAATCAAAAAGAATGAAATCTTACCATCTGCAACTACGTAGATGGAACTAGAGGGTATTATGCTAAGCGAAATTAGTCAGAGAAAGACAAATATCATATGACTTCACTCATATGAGAACTTTCAGAGACAAAACAGATGAACATAGGGGAAGGGAATCAAAAATAATATAAAAACAGGGAGGAGAACAAAACAGAAGAGACTCTTAAATATGGAGAACAAACGGAGGGTTGCTGGAGGGGTTGTGGGCGGGGGGATGGTCTAAATGGGTAAGGGGCATTAAGGAATCTGCTGAAATCATTGTTGCACTATATGCTAACTAACTTGGATGTAAATTAAAAATATATATATAAACACACAAATACATATATAATATATACTATCTATATACATATAATATATTGTATACAATATTGTATGTATGCAATGTATATTGTATACAATGTATTGTGTGTACATATATATATATGTATAGTATGTATTGTATATATATTGAGAGAGAGAGAAAATATTAAAGCAGGGATAAACTTATCTTCCAGGGATAAACTCCACTTTGTCATTAGTATCATTTTCATGTATTGTGAATTTGTATGAGAATTTTTTTAATGCTTATTTATTTTTGAGAGAGAGAGACAGAGACAGAGGATCCAAAACAGACTCTACACTGAGCAGAGAACCTGTTGTGGGGCTCAGACTCACAAACAATGAGATCACGACCTGAGCTGAAGTCGTATGCTTAAATGATTGAGCCACCCAGGTGCCCCTGGATGAGAATTTTTTTTTAATTATGTCTATGTTCATGAGGGAGATTGGTCTGTAACTTCGTTTTATTTTCATATTGGTGTCTGATTTTCATATCAGGTAACTTAGCCTCACTGAAAGCATTGGGAAGTATTCTGTCATATTTTCTTTTCTACAAGCATTTGTATAGAATGTCATGTCTCTTTTTTTTTTTTTCTTTTCTTTTAAATTTATTTACTTTTGAGAGAGAGTGCAAGTGGGGGAGGGGCAGAGAGAGAGGAAGAAAGGGAGAATCCCAAGTAGGCTCCACATGGTACACAGAGCCTGATGCAGAGCTCAAACCTATGAAACCTTGAGATCATGACCTGAGCCAAAATCAAGAGTCTGGACACTAAGCTGACTGAGCCACTCAGGCGCCCCTCACGTCTCTTTTCTTAAGTGAGCCGGTAGTTTCTATCTTTGAAGGGATTTGACCGTTTTCTCTAAGCTTTTAAGTGTATTGGCATCAGTTGCTTGTAATATTCCTTTATTATCATTTTAATATCTGTAATGATGTCTTTTGTTTCTGATAATGGTAATTTGTGTCCTCTGTTTTATTTCTGATCAGGGTCTTTTAAAGTACATGCATTTTACTGGTTTTCCTTAAAAATCAACTTTCAGTATTACTGATTTTCTTCATTGTTTTTCAGTTTTGTATTTCATTGCTTTCTACTCTTTCACTGATTTTTTTTCATGTCTTCTACTTATTTTGGTTTAATTTGCTTTTTCTAGTTTTTTAAGGTGGAAGCTTAGGTCACTGATTTGAGAACTTCCTTCTTTACTGTTAACTGCTGTAAATTTCCTCTGAACACTGTTTAATTTAAATATAATTTTATACCTTTATATATTTATATTACATCTTAGCTATATCCCACAAATTTTTATATTATATTTCATTTTTATTCAATTCAAAATATTCTTTTTGTTAATGTTTATTATTTTAATGTTTATTTATTTCAGAGAGAGAGAGAGAGAGACAACTCGTGAGCAGGGGAGGGACAGAGAGAGAGGGAGACACAGAATCTGAAGCAGGCTCCAGGCTCTGAGCTGTCAGCACAGAACCCTACATGGGGCTTGAACTCATGAACTGTGAGATCATGACCTTAGCCAAAGTCGGACGCTTAACTGACTGAACCACTGAGGCTCCCCTCAATTCAAAATACTCTAATTTCTCTTTTGATTTTTCTTTTTGACTCATGTTTAGTTACCTATTTGATGTTTATTTTCCAGAAATCTGTTACTGCCTTCTTTTTGCATATAGTTTTTTAAATTTCAGTATTACAGTTTTTGAAATCTTGGGTGAGCATTTAATTCATTTATATTTAGTTATTATTGACATTTTGGGATTTAAATTTGTTATCTCAGTGTTTGCTTTCTGTTTGTCCTTGTTTTATGGCCTTGTTTTTGTTGTTCTTTCCTTTCTTGGTTTCTTTTGGATTTATTAATTTTTTTAATTTCCATTTCTCCCCTCTATGAACTTGATGTAGCTACATACTCTTTTATTCTTCTATTATTGGTTAATCTAGAGTATTTAAGTGCATCTTAACTTATTATACTATTGTATGACTTTCTTTTTGCCACTATCCAGATGGTAAAATGGTGTTGGACCCTTCGTATCATCTGTCTTCTTCCTAACCTTTTTGTATTATCATATGAGTTGAATTGTATCACTCCCAAAATTCAAATGGCAACTCCCAGTATCTTAAAATGTGACAAGCAGCTATAGGGTCACTGCATATTTAGTTCAAATGAGGTCATACTGGAGTTTTTGTATGTAGAACTGTATGATGATGTAGCATTTCCTTTCCTGAATTTCTTTGTTTCAGGGCTTATATCTTTAAAAAAAAAAAAAATCCAAGGTAGTTAACATACAGTGTAATAATGGTTTCAGGAGTAGAATTTAGTGATTTATCATTTACATATAACCATATATGTACATATATCATACATATATCATACACATAACCCAGTGCTCATCCCAACAGGTGCCCTCCTTAATGCCCATCACCCATTTAGCCCATCACCCCACGAAACTCATCCAACAACCCTCGATTTGTTCTCTGTATTTAAGAGTCTCTTATGATTTGCCTCCCTCTCTGTTTTTATCTTATTTTTCCTTCCCTTCCCCTGTGTCATGTTTTGTTTCTTAAATTCTACATATGAGTGAAATCATATTTATCTTTCTCTAACTTATCTTGCTTAGCATAATACATTCTAGTTCCAGCTACGTTGTTGCAAATGGCAAGATTTCATTCTTTTTGATTGCCTAGTAATATTCCAGTGTGTGTGTGTGTGTGTGTGTGTGTGTGTATACACACATATATATGTGTATATGTATATATATACACACACATACATACATTCACACACACACACCACATCTTCTTTATCCATTCATCCATCGATGGACATTTGGGCTCTTTCCATAATTTGGCTGTTGTTGATAGTGTTGCTATAAACATTGGGGTGCATGTGCCCCCTTTGAATCCACATTTTTGTATCATTTAGGTAAATACTTAATAGTGCAATTGCTAGGTTGTAGGGTAGCTCTATTTTTAATTTTTTTGAGGAACCTCCACACTGTTTTCCAGAGCAGCTATGCCAGTTTGCATTCCCACCATCAGTGCAAAAGTGGTCCCCTTTCTTAGCATCCTTGCCAACATCTGTTGTTTCCTGAGCTGTTAATTTTAGCCTTTCTGACAGGTGTGAGGTGGTATCTCATTGTGGTTTTGATTTCTGTTTCTGATGATGAGTGATGTTGAGTATCTTTTCATGTGCCTTTTAACCACCTGGCTGTCTTCTTTGGAAACGTGTCTGTGTCTTTTGTCCATTTCTTCACTGGATTATTTGTTTCTTAGGTGTTGAGTTTGATAAGTTCTTTATAGATTTTGGATACTAACCCTTTATCCAATATGTCATTTGCAGATATTTTCTCCCATTCCATAGGTTGCCTTTTAGTTTTGTTGATTGTTCACTTTGCTCTGCAGAAGGTTTTTTATCTTGACGAGGTCTTAATATTTCATTTTTGCTTTTGTTTCTTTTGTCTCAGGAGACATCTCTAGTAAGAAGTTTCTGTGGCCAAGGTCAAAGAGGTTGCTTCCTGTTTTCTCCTCTAGGATTTTGATGTTTTCCTGTCTTAGTTTCAGGATGGTTTCCTGTACATATAGTACATACTGCCTTGATGATTACAGCTTTGTAATACAGCTTAAAGTCCAGAATTGTGATGCCTGCAGCTTTGGTTTTCTCTTTCAACATTACTTTGGCTGTTCAGGGTCTTTTGTGGTTCCATACAAATTTCAGAATTGTTTGTCCTACTCTGTGAAGAATACTGGTGTTGTTTTGATAGGGATTGCGTTGAATGTGTAGATTGCTTTGGGTAGTATGACCATTTCAACAATATGTGTTCTTCCAACCCATGAGCATGGAATGTTTTTCATTTCTTTGTGTGGTCTTCAATTTCTTTCATAAGCTTTCTATAGTTTTCAGCATACAGATCTTTTACCTCTTTAGTTAGGTTTATTCCTAGTTATTTTATGGTTTTTGGTGCAGTTGTAAACCAAGGCTAATATTCTTACTAGAATTTTTATCTATGGTTTCTGTGGTGGAACTGGCCATAGAAATGTAATCACATTTGGCTCTTATTTGATAAATTAATCCAGTGTTCCAAGTAATTTATCATGGTGACTTCTGCTGAGAGAGCATAATAACGAGGGGAGTAGTGACAAAATACTGGATTTTTAAGGTTGGGAGAACTGAATTCTAGTTTAGCATCACTGTTTATTACCTACTTGGTCTACAAGTTAGTTTTCTTATTACTTAAAACCATACAAAACTTCTGAAGTTATCTACTCTTTCCACCTGAGAAATAAGAGTATATATGTTAAAATATTTTATAAACTGAGAAACCTTAAACATAGTTTTCTTTTATTCTAGCCTTCTTTGAGATCCTGTTGTAATTTTCAAAGTTTTTATCTACCTTTACACTTTTCTTTTTGTCTTTGTATTACTAGAAACCAAATGAAGATAAATATGTCCCAGTTGATCTCTCTGCTGTTTGTGTTAAGGAGTTGAATCTTTCTTCAAGAGTTTCTGTACTATTTTCCCTAGAGGTTTTGGTTTTATCCAGTATATATTTGGGAAGGTTTTAATTTCATATCTGTAAGCTCTTACAAAGTATTGATGTAAAATGATGTAATTGAGAAATGTGCTTCTAGGAAAGGGTGCTCTGGGGATATGACATGTTGGTGAAGGACCACAGACAGAGGTTAATGTACCCATGTATAGCTCGCATAGACAAATTGGCGTAAGGAAAATATTAGAGTAGAAGGCTAGCTGGTTATTTTACTGATGATTCCATGTCAAATAGGGTTAATACAAAATTTTTATCATCATCATCCACATTTCTAACCTCTTTTGAGTACCAGATATTGTTCTCTGTGCTGTATACGGAGTAGCTTATTTAATCCTCACAAGAACCCTAAATTAACAATGTTTTATCCATTTTACAAAGGATGATTGGTTTGGGGGGACCACTGTGATATATATCCTTGAATCATATTCAGTAACAATTTTTTAGGGCCCAAACCACAGACATATCAGGAACTGTACATCACTTAAACAGTATAAATAAATTAAGCATTAAGCCATCCATGGAATTTCTTAACCTTCTTAAGCTCGTGGAAGGGTCAAACCCCGGTAATTTCTCCCTGAATTTGCCAGAGCTTTCATTAGTGATAGTGCCTAGAGCACTTTGTAGCAATAAGTACAAGATGAAAAATTTCCAAAGAGTAGGAATATGAAACAAAAAGCAAAAATGTTTAGAGTTATTTCGGATTATTTTATAATTACTTGGCATTATTGGGGCGCCTGGGTGGCGCAGTCGGTTAAGCGTCCGACTTCAGCCAGGTCACGATCTCGCGGTCCGTGAGTTCGAGCCCCGCGTCGGGCTCTGGGCTGATGGCTCAGAGCCTGGAGCCTGTTTCTGATTCTGTGTCTCCCTCTCTCTCTGCCCCTCCCCCGTTCATGCTCTGTCTCTCTCTGTCCCAAAAATAAAATAAACGTTGAAAAAAAAAATTATAATTACTTGGCATTATAAATTAAGGTGGTGATGCTAATTTTTTTTCAATTCCTGAAACAATATGGTAAAATATTTTAAATAAGCAGGTGTCAAATATTTTTTGTTAAAATAGCCATTCAGAAATACGATCAAGAAAAAAGAGGTTTTGATGAGTCATTGGGTAAGCAAAACCAAATAATTTTCTACCATAAATCTTATAACAAATAAATCTTCTAAAATAAAATGGTTCCTTCCCCCTCCCCCCCACTGGTGACCTCATAGTGATAGTCTGCAGTGTTTTATGTAGGAGACCTGGATTCCGTTCCTGTTCTCGTTATCTCTCTCCCTGCGGCTGCAATGAATAAAATAAGAAAGAAAATCACTATCCTGCATCCTTACTGCCATGGGCTGTACCCTTGTCAGATTTTACAAGCTAAGTTAGATGGGTCTGGTCAGTACTGGGATTGAAGACCTCAAAGAAAACAGAGTCTGTGGAACACACAGCTTCTGTGCAGCCAGTATTTCATCTTTCTTGGACTCTTGTCTTATAGTTATTATTGCACTTTACTACTTGATTGATTTACTGGCTCTAGGGGGGGAAAGGTCTCTAAAAGTAAATGTATTCCTAGTAATTTAAATCAGTGCATTTATTTATTTTCCCTTTTCACATTTGGAAGTCTGTTTAGTTTGAAAGGTGTTTGGCCATATTTTTGAAGAGACACTAAGTATTCCAGTCAGCACTTTTTTGTTGTCTAAAAATTTAGTTTTTCAGGAACTTTTCATTTTATTTATCTGCCAAGTGTTGTCTGTTTCTGTGCGTTTGGAGAAATAGTGTTGCCCTTATTTTACAAATGATATAATACCACACATGAAATTATTTTTAAATAATTTATATAATTATTGTAATTGATACAAATACAATGTAACTGGGAAGATTCAAAATTTAGATTGTTTTCTTCTTCCCTCTAAAGTAGATTAATAAAGGGGTGACTGGGTGGCTCAGTCAGTTGGGTGTCCGACCTCAGCTCAGGTCATGATCTCACGGTTAGGGAGTTAGAGTCCTGAGTCGGGCTCTGTGCTGACAGCTTGGAGCCTGGAGCCCGCTTTGGATTCTGTGTCTCCCTCTCTCTCTCTCTCTCTCTGCCCCTCCCCCACTCTGTGTGTGTGTGTGTGTGTGTGTGTGTGTGTGTGTGTGTGTCTCAAAAATAAATAAAAACATTTAAAAAATTTTTTTAAATAGATTAATAAATATACTCTGTAATTTTAAAATTTAATTTAGAGGTCTCGTGGCACAAAATCAGACACTCAGATCAATGGAACATAATAGAGAACCCAGAAATGGACCCACAAATGTATGACCAACTAATCTTTGACAAAGCAGGAATGAATATCCAATGGAATAAAGACAGTCTCTTCAGCAAATGGTGCTGGGAAAACTGGACAGCAACGTGCAGAAAAATGAACCTGGACCACTTTCTTACACCATACACAAAAATAAACTCAAAGTGGATGAAAGACCTAAACGTAAGATGGGAAGCCATCAAAACTCCTTGAGGAGAAAGCAGGCAAAAACCTCTTTGACCTTGGCCGCAGCGATTTCTTATTCAACACATCTCCAGAGGCAAGGGAAACCAAAGTAAAAATGAACTATCAAAATAAAAAGCTTCTGCACAGCGAAGGAAACAATCAGCAAAACTAAAAGGCAACCAATGAAATGGGAGAAGACATATCTGATAAAATGACATATCAGATAAAGGGTTAGTAGCCAAAATCTATAAAGAACTTATCAAACTCAACACCCAAAAAACATAGAATCCAGTGAAAAAAAGGGCAAAAGATGTGAATAGATACTTCTCCAAAGAAGACATCCAGATAGCCAACCAACACATGAAAAAATGTACAACATCACTCATCATCAGGGAAAGACAAATCAAAACCACAATGAGATACCACCTGACACCTGTCAGAGTGGCTCAAATTAACAACTCAGGCAACAACAGATGTTGGCGAGGATGCAGAGAAAGAGGATCTCTTTTGCACTGCTGGTGGGAGTGCAAACTGGTGCCGCCGCTCTGGAAAACAGTATGGAGGTTCCTCAAAAAACTAAAAATAGAACTACCCTACAACCCAGCAATTGCACTACTAGGTATTTATCCAAGAGATACATGTGTGCTGTTTCAAAGGGGCACATGCACCCCAGTGTTTATAGCAGCACTATCAACAATAGCCAAAGTATAGGAAGAACCCGATGGATGAATGGGTAAAGATGTGGTGTGTGTGTGTAATACACAATGGAGTATTACTCGGCAATCCAGAAGAATGAAATCTTGCCATTTGCAACTACGTGGATGGAACTAGAGGGTATTATGCTAAGCGAAATTAGAGAAAGACAAATATATGACTTCACTCATATGAGGACTTTAAGATACAAAACAGATGAACATAAGGGAAGGGAAGCAAAAAGAATATAAAAGCGGGGAGGGGGACAAAACATAAGAGACTCTTAAATATAGAGAACAATACGAGGGTTGCTGGAGGGGTTGTGGGAGGGGGGATGGGCTAAATGGGTAAGGGGCATTAAGGAATCTGCTGAAATCATTGTTGCACTATATGCTAACTAACTTGGATGTAAATTAAAAAGTAAATAAATTTTTAAAAAGTTATAAAATGGCAATATAATTCTATTTAGTTGCCTAGAAATAAAGGAAAGTAGATATTTAAAAAAGTAAACTGAGTTCTCTAATATCATCCCAACAGTGACCTATTAGTTTAAATTTTTAAAGCATCATTATGCACTCATGGGTGTAAATAAATTTGATGTATTTCAACCCCCCCAAAAAAATTTCAGAAGTCTCAGGGGTGCCTGGGTGGTTCAGTCAGTTAAGTGTCTGTCTGACTTCGACTCAGGTCATGATCTCACAGTTTATGGGTTCAAGCCCTGTGTCGGGCTGTGTGCTGACAGCTCAGATCCTGGAGCCTGCTTTGGGTTCTGTGTCTCCCTGTCTCTCTGCCCCTCCCCTGCTAATGCTCTGTCCCTCTCTGTCTCTCAAAAATAAATAAACATTGAAACAAAAGAATTAAAAGAAGTCTCAAATGACAATTTTAATTAGAGAGATGTGTGTGTGTGTGTGTGTGTGTGTGTATAATACACAATGCATATAATTCAATTAAAATGCTCTAATGTTTTAACCATAAATGTCCCAATCTACCTACAGCTATTCCTCATAAAACACAAACACACCTTTCATATGCACATGCATGCACACACATAAACACATGCTTTTCTAAAACAGTGGCTTTGTTCCTTCCTTCCTTTCTTCTGCCCTCTCTCCCTCCCTTTTTTCTAATGACGTTCTACATAGAGCCTCAATATATGCAAGAAAGATACAAAAAGCTGAGCTTCTCTGATTAATGTCAAAATGAGGGACGCTAGTCCCATCCATCCATCCTCTTCCTCACCCTGTGGAGGTAAGGCACCTAGGAAAAACCCTGAAGTTCTAAGATACATGTCTGCCCTCCTCAGTTTCACGTTAATCCATATATACAAATATTTATATTTTGAAAAAAGAGTTATGGTGAGTAAAGAAAATTGAGTAAACAAAACATAGTAAGAACAGAAAGTCTGGTCATAGCAATCAGTTAAAGATGAATGGTTTATCCTTCTTTATGAAATAAGAATGGTCATTTATATTATGCAGTATTCTAGAATGATCTAATTTATAACTGAATACCATTTAAGATAACCCTTATGTGTCACTAATGATTTTTCGGGGAGTAGTTTTTCAAGTATTTTAGTGTTACTCATGTTAAGCCATCGTCATCAAAATTTTAGAATGATCCATGGGAGTGGTACGTGATAAATTTTTAAAATTTGATTCTTTAGGGGCGCCTGGGTGGTTCAGTTGGTTAGGTGCCTGACTTGCCTGACTTTGGCTCAGGTCATGATCTCACTGTTCAGGAGTTTGAGCCCCATGTCAGGCTCTGTGCTGACAGCTTAGAGCCTGGAGCCTGCTTCGGATTCTGTGTGTCTCTCTCTCTGCCTCTCTCCCACTCACACCCTTTTTCTCTCGTGCTCTCAAAAGTAAATACTAAACATAAAAGAAGTGATTCTTAGAGGGAGAAAGCCTCAGTTTGTAGCATTTGCCAATTTCAGTGATAATTACTCCCATTATAGCTGATTTGAAATTATCAACATGAAATCACTTGAAAGTGGACTTAGGAAGAGATGTGCAATAGTAATATATCATTACATAATATTTTTACCGTGTAGAAACCATAGATGTGAATATTCTCAAGGGCTTAGTAGTAACAAAGTACAGTAAAATAGGAAGTGATGAGTTTTGGGTTTTACCTTTGGTAGGATAATTCGATTCATTATACGTTTATATAATTTAATTTTTAGTGATGGATTTAATAACTGGCTATTTTTTAAATTCTTAGTAACTCATCTTGTTATAGAAGTATTTTCTGAGTGGGAAAAGATAAAACAATCACAGTCTTGACCTCAGAGTTTTACAGACTAGGGTAAAGTGAAAGCACAAAATAAACTGTCCCTCTGTTTGAACGAAAATACGTACATGAGGTTTTTGTATCAGTTTGTATGCATCACGTTCATGCACACATTCACGTATGTGTGAGCAAACCAAAAATCCTATGAGAATAAATGAAATATATACGTCGTAGCCCTTCAGTAAATTTTTTAAATCTTAAGTAGACCATTTTCTGAGAGTTAATGGATTGTGGTTAAAATGGGTACTTCCCAGCATGTTTTATTCTACTGATGAATAAATACTCTGTAACGCCTTAGTTTCAAAATGTCTTTCAGGAACTGTATTTCACAGAAAGCTGAGGAAGATTTTTTTAATCATTTCTCTTGTGATGGCTATTTAACTTTTTAGTTACAAATTTAATTTCTTCTTAGAAACTTCCTATAATGGAAACAGTTTACAATCAGTTTGAAGAATGCCAAGATATTATTGATAATTAAGTCTTTAAGGTAGGACTTTTGTTAAGCCTGGGCATCTTATAATTAATGACTGCTACCACACCACCTGCTCTCTTCTGCCTCGAATCTTATCACATCGATGTTGCTTTGAAATCTGAGCATGCTTTCCACTTCCTAACAATAAATATGTTACTTGTTTTAGTCAGACATGATATTACTGATTAGCTGAATACTGTTTCCTGTTTTTTTCCCTCTGTCTCTAAATAAACTGTTTCTGTCTTAGTAGGATTATGATGTTATATAAAATACTTAAATAAATTAGGATTTGTGTTTTGCAGTGGGAAGGAGGTAATAGAAAAGACCAATCATAGTACACTAACTGCTTTCCAAAAGTAAAATTTTGATATTTGAAATATAGTGAGGTACACCTATGGAGAGAGAGTTTTTAAAAATACACATTTGTTTCTGGTCTCCCTTTTATAATGTAGTGATTTTTTTCCGTGTTGTATATATAGTACAGGGTTTAGTTTTTGTGTTATTATTTCTCTCGCATCCAGGCTTATTAATAACATAAGTAACTTTTTTAGGAAGAAACTGAAATATGATTCTGGTATTAGAGTTACTGGTCACTATTTTCCTTCTTTACTATACCATGAACCTCCCGATAGTGGAGTTCATGCTCTTTTTATATTCACGGTAGTGTCTGTCTATAGGGTAAATGTTAATTGAATTGAATTGAGTTCAATTAAACTGATTCCTCTAATTTACTTACTCCATCACTGAGTATCCATTACTTGCTCTTATCCTCTATGTGTTTACCTTTCAAAGGACAATCTTATTTCCATTATTTTGAAGTTCCTGGGAGTATCTCACCATATTCTCAACTAAGAATCACAGGGGCAGCGCTAACTTACTTTGATTCTGAATTAGATTCAAGTTGCTAGACCGGAAAAGCAGTTTTCCAGTGTCAGTCTTTTAAGGAGACATTCTGATAGAACAATGTGGGTACCATAGAGGAAATAATCATTTCTTTTAACTAAATAAAATACCCAGGAGGCCAAAGTTATGCTTTGAATGTTAACTTACTCATTTGTGATATGGATCAGACTACTCTCTAAACATGATCAGTTTATTCTCTTCCATGTGTAATCTGTATTACATATAGAGGACCTTTTTTTTTTTTTAATTATTTTTGAGAGACAGAGACAGAGCACGAGCAGGGGAGGGGCACAGAGAGAGGAAGACACAGAATCTGAAGCAAGCTCCAGTCTCTGAGCTGTCAGCACAGAGCCCCACACGGGGCTTGAACTCACAGACCATGCATGATCTGAGCCAATGTCAGATGCTTAACCAACTGAACCACCTGGCGCCCAGTAAATGCCTACACTGATAAAAAAAAAAATGTCAAATCAATAATTTAAACTTTATATCTGAAGGCTGGAAAAAGAAACTAATATTTAACCCAAAACTAGCAAAAGAAATAATTAAAATGAATTGGAGATAGAAAAGCAACAGAATCACTGAAACAAAAAGTTGGTTCTTAGTAAGATCATCAAAACTGAAAAAAACCTTAGCTAGACTGGCAAGGAAAAAAAGGTTATGCGAGTAAAATCAGAAATTAAAGTGGCAACATTACTACCAATCTTTCAGAAATCCAGACAATTTTTAGAGATTACTAATTGTCAACAAATTAAATAACCTAGATGAAGTAGCAAATTCCTCTTCTCAAAGAAAAAACAGTGAATTCTTGGAAGACATGTTGAGCAAAGATACAAAGGCAAGACATTTCAAAGCATGCTCAAGGTAGGTGTTAGGTCATGTATGTAGCTCCTAAAATATGATGGGGGTATACTATAAGAGAAGGCTAGAAAGACAGGTAGATAACAAAATGTAGAAGTCTTTGAATGCTAGGCTAAGAAACTTAGATTTTATTTTTTATGTAGTGGGGAAACTGGATTATGAGCTGGAAGGAGTAGGGTGTTGATGTGCTGCTTTATAAATGACTCTAGCAGCAATAGACTGAAATTAGAGTGAGAGTAGAAAGGAAAAAAATTCCAGAAATGATACAGAAATAAAAATCAGACTTGCCTATAATCATAGCTAACTAGTAAATCATGGAGCTGAGACTCAAATGGTCGGATTCCAAAACCAATGCTGTCTATCCTCCACAATATATTGTACTGTAAGTATTTATGTGTCTCTTTATTAGGAAAGAAAACTATGTCTTCTCATTTTTATGTTCCAGTACCTAAAAAAAAGAGTGGGTACTTCATTAGTTCAATCAGTAAACATTTACTGAGGGCCACCTGGGTGGTTCAGTTAGTTAAGCATCTGACTTTTGATTTTGGCTCAGATCATGATGATTCCAGGGTCATGGGATCGAGTGCCGCTTTGGGCTCTGTGCTGAGCATGGAGCCTGCTTAGGATACTCTCTCCCACTCTCCCTCTCTCCCTCTGCCCCCCCCACCCCCGCTCACATTCGTTCCCTCTTTTTTTTCTCTCTCTCTCAAATAAAAAAAAAAAAAAAACCATAAAACTGTCTCTTGAGCACGTTGTAGACATAGCACCAGGGTGCACATGTTCAGCTCTAGTAGATAATCCCTGTTTTCTTTAGTAACTATAACCAACTTAGCACGTCCACCATTAGCTGATGAGTGTTCTTGTTGCTCCACATCCCTGCCAGCACTTGGTATGGGATGTCTTCTCTTCATTCTAGCTCTTCTAATGGGTGACCCAGTGTGGTTTCTTTTTAAATAATTTTTTTAAATTGAGGAGAAATTCACATAACATAAAATTAACCTTTTAAAAGTGGGTAATTCATTAGCATTTAGTACATTATTGTACTAACCACCACCTTCAGAACATTTTACCATTCCAGAGGGAAACTCTATACCCATTAAGGAGTTGCTCTCCACTCCCTGCCCCTTTTCCCATACCAGCCCTGAGCAACCACCAACCTGTATTCTGTCTCTGTGGAATTATAAAGTTGGCCACCTATTGCTTACGGCTTCTTTCACATAGCATGTTCACTTAGCAATGTGTTTATCCACACTGTAGCATATACCAGTACTTTACTTTTTGTGGCTGAATAATACTCCATTTTATACACACAGACACACACACCACAGTTTGTTTACCCGTTCATCAACTAATAGACATTTGGGCTGAGTCTACCTTTTGGATGCCATGAATGGTGCTGCTATGAACATGATTACACCTGTATTTGAGTACCTGTTTTCAGTTTCTTTAAGTATATATCCAAGTGGAATTGCTAAGACATATCATAATTACGTGTTTAGCTTTTTCAGGACTCCCCAACCTGTTTTCCACAGCAGCTGAACCATTTTACATTCTCACCAGCAATGGATGAAGATTCATTCCAGTTTCACATATCCTCATCAACACTGGTTATTTTCCGTTCTTGTTGTTGCTATAGCCATCCTAAGTTCACTGGTATCTCATTGTGGTTTTGATTTGCATTCCCCTAATGACTAATGATATTGAGCATCTTTTCATTTACTTGTTGATATTTGTGTGTCCTCTTTGGAGATCTGCCCTTTTTTTGAATCAGATTGTTTATCTTTTGTTATTAAGTTTATTGTGTATTCTGCATATTAGACTCTTATCAGATATAACTCACAAATATTATCTCTACCATTCTGTAGGTTTTCTTTTCACTTTCTTAAATATGTTCTTTAATAACAAAAGTTTTTAATTTTCAAGTTCAGTTTATCTCCTTCATTTGTTGCTTTTGGTACCACAGCTCTATAGTCTATTGTCAAATTCAAGCTAATGGATTTTACCCATTTGTTTTCCTCTATAAACGTTATGGTTTTAGTTCTTATATTCAGTTATCGATCCATTTTGCATTAACTTGGGTATATTGTGTGAGTTAGGAGTATTGCTCCATTCTTTTGCATGTGTATGTATAATATTAGCACAGTTTGTTGAAAAGACTGTCCTTTCCCCAAGGGTGTCTTAGCATCCTTGTCAAAAATCATTTGACCATATATGTGAGGGTTTGTTTTAGGGCTCTCCATTCTGTTGCATTGGTCTGGTCTGTGTGTCTGCCTTTTGCCAGCCCTCCACACTGTTTTGATTACTGCAGCTTTGTAGTGAGTTCTGAAATCAGGAAGTGTGAATCCTCCGGCTTTCTTCTTGTTTTTCTGACTGTTTTGGCTGTTTGGGCTCCCTTGAGATTCCATATAAACTTTAGGATGGATTTTCCTATTTCTGCACAATATCGTACTTGGGATTTTGCTGGAGATTGGACTGAATCTGTAGATTGCTTTAGGTAATATTCACATCTAACAATATTAGGTCTTATAATCTGTGAACATGGAATGTCTTTCTATTTATGTCTTCTCTAGTTCCTTTCAACCATGTTTTATACTTCTCACTGCACACGTCTTTCACCTGTTTGGTTAGGTTAATTGCTAAGTATTTTATTCTTTTTGATGCTGTTTGCAAATGGAATTCTTTTCATAATATCCTTTTCAAGATTGTTCATTTTTAGTGTATACAACTACAACTGAATTTGTGTATTGATTTTCATATCCTACAACATTGCTGAATTCATTTATTAGTTCTAACAGTTTTTTTGTGGGATCTTTGCAGTTTTCTACGTGTAAGATGATGTCATCTGAAAAACATAAATTTACTTCCTCCTTTACAACTTGAATGTCTTTTATTTTTTTCTTACCTAGTTGCTTTAAAACTTCTAGTCCCAGACTGAATAGAAGTGGCAAAAGTTGGCATCCTGGTCTTGTTCCTGATCTCAGAGGGGAAAGCTTTTAGTCTTACCATAGAATATGATGTTAGCTGTGGTTTTGTCCACATGTGACCTTTATTACATTGAATTAATTTCATCCTATTTCTAGCTTAAGTGTTTTTGTCTTGAAAGGGTGTTGAATTTTGTCAAATGTTTTTTCTGCATCAATTGATATATGATCATGGGTTTTTTGTGTTTTTTTTACATTTTTAGTTGGTTTGCTAATATACCATTGAAGATTTCTGCATTAATATTCAAAAGGTATATTGGTCTGTAGTTTTCTTGTGATATCTTTGTCTGGCTTTAGAATCGGGGTAATACTGGCTTTATAGAATTTGTTAGGAAACATTCCCTCTTCTTCAGTGTTTTTGGAAGAGTTTGAGAAACATTGATCATAATTCTTCTTTAGTGGAATTTACCAGTGAAATCATCTGGTTTTGGACTTTCTTAGTGTGGAGTTTTGTTTTTATTTTTAACTCGTTCAATATCTTTATTGTTATAAGTCTGTTCAAATCTTCTATTTCTTCTTCAGTTTTAGAAGTTTGTGTATTTCTAGGAGTTTGCTATTTCATCTAGTTTATTTAATTTGTTGACAATTACTGTTAGTAATCTCTAAAACTTGTTTGGATTTCTGAAAGGTTAGTAGTAATGTCGCGACTTTAATTTCTGGTTTTATTTGTATCACCTCTCTTTTTCATTGCCAGTCTAGCTAAGGCATTGAAAAATGTTTTTGATGATCTTATTAAGAACAAACTTCTTGTTTCACTGATTCTGTTCTTTTTTATTCTGTTTCATTTTAATTATCTCTTTTGCTAGTTTTGGGTTAAATATTAGCTGCTTTTTCTAGCCTTCAGATATAAAGTTTAAATTATTGATTTGAGATTTTTTTTTCTTTATCAATGTAGGCATTTACTGGGCGCCTGGGTGGTTCAGTCAGTCAGCATCTGACTTTGGCTCAGGTCATTGTCTCGTGGTCCGTGAGTTCAAGCCCCATGTGGGGCTGTGTGCTGACAGCTCAGAGTCTGGAGCCTGCTTCAGATTCTGTGTCTCCCACTCTCTCTCCCCCACTTTCCCGCTCATGCTCGCAGGCTCTCTCTCTCAAAAATAAATAAACATTTAAAAAATGTAGGCATTTACTGCATAAATTTCCTTCTGAGCACAGTATTCATTCCATCCCATGTTTTAATTTCATTTTCATTAATCTCTAAGTATTTTCTAATTTCCCTTATTTTTTTTTTTGACCCTATATGTTGTTTAATTTCTACATACCTGTGAGTTTTCTAGTTTTCCTCTTGTTAGTGATTTCTGGTTTCATTCCTGGTGATTGAAAAAGATACTTTGTGTCATTTTAATATTTTTAAATTTATTGACACTTGTTTTGTGACCTAACATAAGTTTATCCTGAGTTTTATATTTCAACTTGAAGAATTTTAATATTAGAGGCTCTACATGGTACTCTTTCTAGTCTTTTTGGTAAATATACATAGTTTTTGAATCCCTGTGGGTATTTTCACACTGATTATTTCTTTAAACATACTAAACATGGTTGTTTTATAATCTTTGTATGACAATTCCAATCTTCTGATACTCTAACATATAAAGTTTTTGTGGGTCTTTACCTTCTATCTGTTGTTTCTGCAAGTTCTCACTCATGCCTAGTGGTTTGTTTTGGTTTTTTTTCCATTATTCTTATTGTTGGGAGTTCATCTTTCTTTAAAATATATTGAACTCTTGGGGCATCTAGGTGATTCAGTTGGTTAAGGTGTCCGACTTCGGCTCAGGTCATGATCCTGGCTCATGAGTTTGATCTCTGCATTGAGCTCCACACTTGACAGCATGGGATTCTCTGCTTGGGATTCTATGTCTCTCCCTCTCCCTCTCTCTGCCCCTCCCCTACTTGTGCTCTCTCTCTTTCAAAATAAATAAATAAAATATATGTATTGAACTCTTTGAGGCCTTGAACAAATGTACTTCCTTCCAGGCATCTGGTGATGGTAACACCACTAACATCGTATCACTTTAAACTGAATTCAGGACTTGCGGCTTTTTTGGATTGCCCAAGTAATAAATTTGGACTATAAATCCTGGTGAGAGCCAGCTCATGGTTATAAATTCTCCGGATCATCCTAAGGTGCTCAGCCTTTGGAAAAAAAACCTTTCTTTATAATCCCACGTTGATGGGAGGTGTGTAGTGAAGTTTTTTCTTATCTGCCTTGAACTGAGGATGGAATCCTTAATCGAAATCCCAGTTTTAATAAGAGGAGAAGATTCTATTAGACTTCCCTCCTTGTATGGACTCTGGAATTTCTGTCTCCTAAAATTTCAGGCACTGTTAAACTAGGTTTTTGCCTTTCCTTAAATTTTAGATAGAAAAATCCTTATTATCTTGTGAGTTCTTCAAAGCTTTTATATAGACATATATAATTGTTATTTTCCAGCCACAGTGGTAATCCACATACCTGGTTAGCCATTTTAAGGAAGCCCTAAGTTTTTGATGTCCATTTACTATACTAAATTATTTTCTCTAGAGCCCCAAATTATATTCTAAAAGTATCAATTAAAGCAGTTTCAGTAAAAGAGCAGGTCGCTCCCTTCACAATGATATAATAATAGCAGTTAATGTTTGTTGATCATTTATTATATAATAGGCATTATACAGGAACTACCTCAAGCCTTAAATCAACTCTATAGGGTACTATTATTATCTTCCATTTCCTAAGGAGTTAGCTGAAGCTTAAAGTAGTTATACTTTTGCACAAGTTTATATAGTTAGTAATTAGGGGAAACATCGATTCAAAAGGCCGTCTGTCTGATCCCAGTACTTTTACTCTTGATCATTACACCATACTGCCTTTAATAGGATGGTGGCCATTATATTATAGACCTTTCATAACTGAATTTGATTCAACTAAGCATGGTTATACTTAGTAAGTGTAATTTAACTTAGAGCTAATTAAGGAAATCTGAAGCTCAACAGTTCTTTTTTAATTTTTAAAATTTTAGAAGTGTTTATATTTTATCATTAATACATTCAGAGCATGGGATGGCATACATTTCTTTCTTTGACATTTTAAGTAAGTTTTTATCAAATAAAAATCATTTTTCCAAAATTATAACAACGTAATAGGTATGCAATTTTAAAAAGTTTTTTATAGACTTTAATGTACTTCTTTCTTTGGAAGTATTACAGTCTAATTACCCATTCAGACTATAGTGTATTTGATCCACATGCCTGATTGTCTTATAATCAGATTACCAGGGTGTTTCTTTATCATTATTTTCTTCATTAAAACAGTTGCTTTGGGGATGCCTGGGTGGCTCAGTCAGTTAAGTGTCTGACTTCAGCTCAGGTCATATTCTCACGGTTTGTGAATTCGAGCCCCTCATCAGGCTCTGTGCTGACAGCTCAGAGCCTGGAGCCTGCTTCGGATTCTGTGTCTCCCTGTCTGTCTCTGCCCCTTCCCTACTCTGTCTGTCTATCTCTCTGTCTCAAAAATAAAACATTTAAACAATTTAAAAAACAAAAAACAGTTGGCTTTGGAGCATATAACAATCATAAATAATTGAGTGAATACTTTATGATTCTAAATGCTTCTAGTTAACTTGGACAGCCCAATTAAAAATAATATTTTAATTTTTATGTAATTCATGTAGACTTAAGCAGGAATTTTAGTGTAACATCTATTAACCACGTAATAGTGACCTTCCTCCTCCAGTTTGTTTGATCAAAGGTCAGGCTCTATGCAATATGGCAAATGAAGTTAACAAATTTGCAGTTTATCATCTCCTTATTAGTGCAACTTGAAGGGACAAAGAGAAGCATCGATATTACAGTATATCATCTAGAAAAGCCTTTAAACTTATCTCCATATATTACCAAAAACCCAGGTAATCTCTTCCCCTTAAAAAGTTGAAAAATCTGTTCTTTCAAGTAGCCATTAAGTCATAATATCTTTAAAAGCACTCAATGTAGGGGCACCTGGGTGGCTCAGTCTGTTCCTATATTACTGACTAAAACTTGTTAAATTGGCATTGTCCTCTATATACTCCTAAAATCCTTTTTTTTTTTTAAATTCCAGTATAGTTACCATACAGTGTTATATTAGTTTCTGGTGTACAAATAGTGATTCAACAATTCTAAAAACCTTAATATTCATATCTCCTTATACCTGCACAGATGAAAAACTGTCCAATGACAATAAGATTATGAAATAGTTTCAGAATTTTGAGGTCATTAGCAAACCTCAGTAAGTAAATGTACCAACTAAAACTGGAATTTTGATTAGAAGATAGCACACTTCTATCTTCTTTGATTTGAATAAAAAATGAAGCTCTTCACCAAAAAGGTCGGAGAGCTAGGACTTATTTCACTGAGCTCACAGAACCAGCTACATAAGTGTTTTTGGATTCTCTTACTGATAAATGCAGGTGTGTGACAGAAAAGGAAAGTTAAGCTTATTCTAATAAATGATACATATTTCTTCTAACTTATGAAATACATTTGCTCAATTCAAAACAGTATATACTTCCAAGAACTTTGTACTTCTAATTCTGACATCTTGCTTAATATTTACACATTATCCTAACTATTATATTGAATCATTTTACCCACAAGCATATTTTTCAATACTTCTTATTCACTGATTAATTCATCGGATTCTAATCTATTGACTACTAGGTACAAGGCATGAACTAAGCCCTCGGGCTCCATTTGAGAACATAGTAAGCCCTGCTCTCCCGAAATTCACATTCTGACTAGAGGGACAGATTTTACTTGGTGTTCCCACTGACTAAGTTTACTGTGTCTCCCATGAGAACCTTCTTTGACAGTTTTTGATAACTGGGCTGTTAACTTTGTTAGAGACATTCAAAATTGCAGAAAGGCAGTGATGAATTTCCTTACAAACTGTACTCCGCAGTCCTCTGCTCATCTTCCCTCTTTACTCCTGCCAGTTCATGTATGTCTCCATTTTCGGCCATCAACTCCATTCTGAAGACTTCGCAATTTCCATCTTTAAAACCTCTCACCTTTCTTTTATAGCTGCCTACAGAACCTTGATGTATCATCACACACAGTGCACCTTCGATCAATATATCTAAAACAGAACTTAAGCCTCCTGACTTTCTCAAATCTGTACTTGTACCTTAGTCTACCAGTACCATAGACTCAAGATTTTATATCTGTTTTCTTTAACTTCTTCCTGTGTTTATAACCCAATTTATTCTGGCTTTGTTATCTCTCTGTTTTTGTATCTCCCTTTGAAATCCCTCATGGCCAGCCCTCCTTAGTCCAGTATCTCATTATTTCATGACTGGTAATAGTTTCTTGACTATTACCCTATCAGTTCATCCTGTTGGCTTTTCTCAGATTAATCATTTTAAAATACTACTTCAGGGGCACCTGGGTGGCTCAGTCGGTTGAGCGTCCGACTTCAGCTCAGGTCATGGTCTTGCAGTTCATGAGTTCGAGCCCCACGCCGGGTTCCGTGCTAACAAACAGCTCAGAGCCTGGACCCTGGTTCAGATTCTGTATCTCTCTCTCTCTCCCCCACTCCCCTGCTCATGCTCTGCCTCTGTCTCTCAAAAATAAATAAATGCTAAAAAAAAAAAAAAAAAAAAAAAAAATTAAATACTACTTCATTGGAGAGTCACTCTTTCCTAAAGTATTTTCTTACAAATTTCTCTTACCGTGATCTCTCATCTGAAGTCTTACAGCACCGTTTCTGTACTGCTTATACTTGGCTGTTACAGTGCCTGGAATTATCTAGTACAATTTGTATTAACTAATGTTTATTAAGTGGCTACTATGTACTTGCTACTGTTCTGTGCACTTTGTATAAACTCATTGAATCCTCACAGCAACCCCACGTGGTATGTGCTTTTATTTTCCTCATATTACACAGGAGAGAACTGAAGTACAGAGAAGTAAAATAACTTTTTCCAAATTAGCTTACTGGCATAGCCAATGATTCATGCCATAGCCATGATTCACACCCACCTCACTAGCTTCGATCACCATGCTCTTAGCCACTGCCACTACTATGTCATTTCACTGAAAAGTTAAGACAGAGACTTAAACACATTTTGAAGGGTACTGTAAGAGCTTTGTGAGAGGTTTAAAGTACTTTTGCAGTTCAGCAGATGGCAAGATGACTTCCACCAAGGGGACAAAAAAAAAAACAAAAAAACGAAAACAAACCCAAAAGCTTTATGAGGGATTTGGAAGTGGGGTGGGGAGAAACATTCCAGAGAGAGGAATTTGCATGATATAAAGCACTCTTGAGACAGACTATTCAGAGCATATTACCAGGAATTCTAAGTAATGTAGTTTAGCTGGGACAAAGGATACTCAATGATAAAGGGAAATAAGTTGTAAAAGTAGATTGCAGCCAAATTATAGGTCTTAAATGTGAAATTAAGGTGTTTAAGTCATAATTTATAGGTTGTGGAGTGATAAGTCTGTATCTTAGAAATGTTCGGCTACAATAATGTTTAAGGTCAAAGGGAAGAGAAGGACCAGCTAGAAAGTTATTACAATAGTCTAAGAAATAATGAAGCCCTGAATTAGATAACTAGCTGGAAAGTAGGGACCAGAGAAGAGACTGTATGTATCTTCTTGAATCTTCAACATTTGCCAAATGATTGGCTACCAGGGGGTTGGAAGAGGCAGGTACCATTAACTAAGATAAGGGAGCATCGTTAGCAGGGAACAGAGAAAGAAGATATAATCAGTTTGAGACATATGCCAAGTTTATGATGCCAGTAGGAGGAAACATTCAGCAGACAGTAATGTAGAATTTAAGAGATCAGGATTAGAGATGTAACTATCGGAGACCTTGGTGTACATCTGATAGCTAAAACCAGGGAAGCAAGTAGAGGAAAAACAGCTAGGGGATAGATGGAGGAATCAGAACTACCGAAGGAATGTCCCCAAAGTAAGGAGAATCAGAAGGATTAAAATTGGAAGTGAGAGAGTGGAACGTTGCAGAGAGGTAAAACAAATGTGGCGAATTTCTTGGCCACATTTATGAAATCTAGGTTGTGAGAACAGGAGTAATTAGGCTTATATATGCTATTCTATTCCTTTCCCTTAGATACTTGTTTTGTCTCCTGTCATTGACTATTCTTCTTCAAATCATTTTCTAGTCTTTATATCATACAATTCCAGATCCTTTCACAGCACCTGGAAATCATAGACTGTGGTACCTATACATGTTGTATAGAATAATATGTATATGTATATGTGTGTAGATAGATAGATAAAGTATATCCAAAATATATATGGGTAATAACATATATATGAATAAAGTAAATATTATGTTATAGGCACAACAGTAAATGTAGGTTAGGTCTTGAGAAGGCTCCCTTGGGATCCCACCAACATGAAAGACAGCTGATATGAATGAACCCTGCCCTTCCAATATAAGATGAAGTATTCAGAACAACAAAAAAATGTAATCATAGCCTTAATAAGAATAAAAGAGAAATCCAGTTTTGTTTTAGTGCCAGTAACAACAGTTCAAAACCATAGTCATAAGTAGAACTGACACCACAGAAATAAGCCTTGGTCCCTGGGGTTTTAATACCTACTTGAGTCAGAAATTGTGCCTTTGGGTTCACAGGCAGCTGGAATTGAGCCTCTTGCATAAAGCCTAGTCTCACAGGGCTACTCTCCTGTGAAAGAGTGAGCAAAATTCAGTGGTCCAGAGCCATTAAAACCTGTAGGACTCTGACAAAAGCCAATGCAAAAATTGTTCTGTACCATGAAACAGGGCTTTGGAAATTCCTGTTGAGGGAATTAAAAAAAAAAAAAAAAAGCCCCAGTAAGGATGTGCTCACAGTGAAAATATAAATTTTGAGGGTAATCAACAGCTCCAACAAAGAAGACAGTTGTAATTCCAAGAACAGAAGAAAACCTGACCTGAAAGAGACCATAAACTTACTTATATTAAATAAGTTACTTGAGAGATTAAAAAAAGGAATCAAACCATGATGAAAGAATATGACAGGAATAACAGGATAAGAAAAAAAAACAAACGACAATGTCTGGAAATGAAATGTTCGTTGTTGTTGTTGTTGATTGTTTAATGGTTGGATTAAACTGCTGAGATGAGAATTAGTGAATTAGATGATCTGGTCAGATCACCCAGAATGTAGATTGAAGAGATGGGGAGATCTGAGAATGGCTGGGAGATATGGAAGGCAGAATGGGAAAGAACAGTATATACCTATTCAATGACAGTTTCAGAAGGTGAGAATGGGAGGTGAAGCACTCAACAAAGTAATGGCTGCGATTTTTCAGAACTGACAAAAGAGTCCTGATATAGAAGTACACAATATCCTGAGCAGGAGAAATAAAAACAACCCATATCTAAACAAACCATGGAGAAATTGTTAAACATTAAAGCAAATGGAACATGCTAAAACCAAATGATGGAGAGGAAACCAAGGAACACCAGCTATACTAACAATTGCCTTCTCATCTACCACAAAAGGTATCAGAAAAAGTAGAAAAAGATCTTCAAAGTGCTGAGAGAAAATAATGGTCAACTTAGCATTTTAGGTCTAATTAAAATATTAGTTGAGAATAAGAATAAAGACACTTTCAGACAAATTAAGACTTAGCTTACGGAGCGGAGCGCCTGCGTGGCTCAGTCGATTAAAGCGTCCAACTTCTGATTTCGGCTCAGGTCATGATCTCACGGTTCATGAGATCAAGCCCCACATCAGGCTCCATGCTGACAGCACAGAGCCTGCTTGGGGTTGTCTCCCTCTCTCTCTGCCCCTCTTCCACTTGTGTACATAGGCACGCTCTCTCAAAATAAACTTTAAAAACGATTTAGGGGTGCCTGGGTGGCTCAGTCGGTTGAGCGTCCGACTTCGGCTCAGGTCATGATCTCACAGTCTGAGTTCAAGCCCTGCGTCGGGCTCTGTGCTGACAGCTCGGAGCCTGGAGCCTGTTTCAGATTCTGTGTCTCCCTCTCTCTCTGTCAAAAATAAATAAACATCTAAAAAAAAAAAAAAAGGATTTAACAACTTGCCTTTCCCTAACCCTTACTATGAAGGCTATTAAACGATATATCTGCTTCAGCTAGAGGAAAATTGAACATAGAAGAAAGGAAAGGGCAGCAAGAAAAAGTTGTGACCAAAAAAATTAAATGTGATGGTAAATCTTAAGTGTTGTTGTACAAGAAACTATTGTAACAATGGCAACTAATTTGGGAGGGGTTAAGAACTAGATGGAACTAAAATACATGAGAGCAGGGGCACCCTAGTGGCTCAGTCAGTTGAGAATCCAACTTCGGCTCAGGTCATGATTTTGCAGTTCGTGGGTTTGAGCCCCAGGTCGGGCTCTGTGCTGACAGCTCAGAACCTGGAGCCTGCTTTGGGTACTGTGTGTGTGTCTCTCTCTACCCCTACCCTGCTCATGCTATGTCTCCCTCTCTCAAAAATAAATAAACATTTTTAAAAAATTAAAATACATGACGGCAATACTTAAAAGACTGGAGAAGGAAACCAGAAACATTTTAGGATCCTTGTATTGAGTGGGACAAAGACAGGAAAACTAACTTTGTTAGTGATTATTTGTAAAAAAAAAAAAAAAAAAAAAAAAAAAAAAAAAAAAAAAAAAAAAAAAAAGGGGGGTATTCATTAATAAACCTATGATGTGCAACTTTCAAAACCACTAGATGGAAGAAAAGAGAATAAGAAAACTTGATCAATAGAAGGAAAATAGAATTAAAAAAACACATGGTAAATTAAAAGAATAAATTAAGATAAAGAATAAGTCCTAATATTTTAACGATCACAGTAAATGAAAATAGACTTTTCAAATTGAAAAACTAACACAAAATGCAGCTACATGTTATTTATAACAGAGACATCTAAAGCACAATGTCCCTGAAAGATTGAAAGTAAAAAGAAAAAATAAGAATCCTGACCCTAATAATCTTTATGCATCTAACATAACCCAAACTTATATATGGCAAAAAAAATATACACAATTACCACACCTTCAAGGACCAGATAACGTCTGTCTTATAGAAAATATTCTAATATTCAAGGAAAAACTCCCAAAGTTTTTTTATGAGGCTAACATAAATCTTAATTTCAAAATTAAATTCAATATGTATCCTGAAAAAGGAAAAATAGAGGTCAGTGTTGCATATGAATATAGATACAAAAATCTCAAAACTGTTAGATACTGAGTTTTTAGAAGTTGTTTTCTAATGTCTTAGAGTGCTATAAAATAATACAAGTAATCCATTACACCCAACTGCCAAAATATAAAATACTATATACTTAGTAGTGAAATACTTAAGGCATTCCCTTAAAAGTCATGAAACATGAAAATAATACTTGCATTTACTTCCATTCAACATTATCTGGAGATCCAGTTTATAAATAACTACTCATTTGTTGTGAAACCTTAGACGAGTTACCTTATTTTGGGGTCCTAAGTTTCTGGTCTGTTAAAGGAGTAGGATTATAATACTGACCCAGGAACAGGGACTATAGGCGATCCAGCTGAGCTCCCTGAGCCCAGTCCAGCCCAGATCAGCCATCTCTGAGTCCCACAGACTCATTCCATAAATAAATGCCTGTTGTTTTATACACTGATATTTGCAGTTGTTTGTTTTGCAATAATAACAAACTAATACACTGGCAGAGTTAAAAATCAGATGTTGGCAAGTATGTGGAGGAAAAACAGGAACTCTCCATTGTTGTCGGTGGAAAAGTAATACAATCTCTTTGGGGAAGAGTTGGGCAATAGTTCATTGTAAAGTTGAAATTACCCATATTCTATTATGATGGATCAGAAATTCTGCTTCTAAATACATCCTCTAGAGAAACACACATATAGGTAAAGAGTCATCTAAAAGATGTTATTACAACATTCTAATAGTGAAAAATTGGAAACTGCCTAAATGTCTATCAATAAGGGAAATGAATAAATTATATATTACATCATACAACATGTAGTGGGTTGAATAGTGCCCTCCAAAAATTCATATCCACCCAGAAGTTCAGGATACGATCTTATTTAGAAATAGGGTCTTAATTAAGATGTGGTCATACTGGATCCAGATGGGCCCTAAATCCAATGATGAGTATCCTTATAAAAACAGAAGATTCAGGGAAGAAGTCCATATGGTGACACAGCAGAGATTGAAGCAATGCACCTACAAGCCAAGGAACACCAGAACACAAGGAACTTGCATTGCTGGAAGCCCCCAGGAGCTAGGAAAGAGGCATGGGATAGACTCTCCTTCAGAGCTTCCAAAAGGAACCTACCTTGATTTTAGACTTCTCGTCTCCTCATGGTTATAGCCACCCAATTTGTGGTAATATTTCATGGTAGCCCAAGGAACTAATAACGCAACGAATACTACATACCAGATAAAATGAATGAACTGCAACCATATATGTATGGTTGCAGTTCATTAATTTTATATATATATAAACCATATATATATATATATATATATATATATATGGTTGCAGTTCATTAATTTTATATACATATATATATAATGGAAAGGCATCTCATGATGATGGAGGAAAGACTTAATATTGTTAGAAGTGAATACTACTCAGAGTGATCTACAGATTCAGTGTGGTCCCTATCAGAATGGAATCTCAAGGGACCTCCCCCAATCGTGAAAAGGAAGAACTAAAATTGGAGGACTCACATTTCCTGAATTCAAAACTGACTGTAAAACTACAGTAGTCCAACTAGGGTGGTACTGGTATAAAGACAGACATACAGACAATGCAGCAGATTAGAGAGCCCAGAAGTAGGCCTCACATAAGGGTCAAATTATCTCAATAAAGGTACCAGGACCATTCAGTAGGAAAAAGACAATCTTTTCACAAATAGTCTTGGGAAAAGTAGATGTCCACATGCAAAGGAATGAAGTTAGATGCTTGCTTTACACCATATACAAAAGTCAACTCAAAATGGATCAAAGACATCAACATAAGAGCTAAAATGACAAAACTCTTTGAACAAAGCATAGGGGGAAAGCTTTCAGGACATTGAATTTGGCAAGATTTCTTGGCTACGACAACAAAAACACACAGCAACAAAAGAAAACATTAAATAAAATGGACTTCATCAAAATTGAAAACTTCTGCATATTAAAGGACATTATCAAGAGATAAGTGAAAATGGGGGTGGCTGGGTGACCCAGTCAGTTAAGTGTCTGACTCTTGATTTCAGCACAGGTCATGATCTCACAGTCGTGGGATCAAGTCCTGTGTCAGGCTCTGTGCTAGGTGTGGAGCCTGCTTGGGATTCTCTATCTCTCTATCTCACCTCTCTGTCTCTTTCTCTGTCTCCCTCTGCCTCTCTCCCCTACTCGCATTCTCTTGCTCTCTAAAATTAAAAAAAAAAAAAAAAGTTTTTTAAAGAAAGTGAAAATGGAACAGGGTGGGAGAAAATATTTGCAAAGCATATATCTGATAAGAGATTAATTTCCAGAACATACAGAGAACTACAACGCAATGACAACAAAAAACAACCCAATTCAAAGGTGGACAAAGGCTTTGGATAGACATTTCTCCAAAGAAGATATACTAGTACCAACTAAGCACATGAAAAGATGCTCAACATCATTAATCATTAAGGAAATATAAATCAAATACAAATATAGTGAGATACCACTGCACACCCACTAGGATGGCTATAACATTTAAAAAATGTTTCCTTAAAAAAGGAAAATAACAAATGTTGGCAAGGATAAAGTAAAAAATGGAATCTTCATCAATTACTGGGGGAAAATGTAAAATGATCCAGCTGCTATGGAAAACAGGTTAATGTGTCCTTGAAGTTAGTCAAACATAGTTACCATATGACCCACTGATTCCATTCATAGGAATTGAAAACACATACACAAATACGTGTACACACATTCTTGGCAACACCATTCACAATAGCCAAAGGTGAAACGGCCCAATGTCCAACAATAGATTCATGGATAAACAAATGTGGTAAACACATAGAATGGAACATTACTCAGCCATAAAAAGGACTGATTCATGTTACGATGTAGATGAACACTGAAACATTATGCCACTAAATTGTACACTTAAAAGAGTTGATACGGTACATTTTTATATTATGTATACTTTGCCACAATAAAAACTTAGTAAGTGCAGGTTTGTGGCAGTTCTGTGAACTGGGTAGGAAGTGGCCGCCGAGGGGAAGCAGTGTTGTGGCTGAGGCTGGTAGGAAAGCAAACACCAAGATCAGACTTCCCTCACTTCCACCTCCCGTCAGAGTACTGGGACCTATTTGAGAGTTCAATAACCCAGGACTAACATTTATTAAATATTATTTTCTAGGGCCTTAATATATGCCCTTAATCTGTGACCTCACTTCATATGCTCAAATGTATCTCCTTCATGCTGTGATGACAAATATTTCCAATGGTTTGAGACATTAGAGCTCTTATTCTTACGTACCTATAACATTATTTGTGGAACTCTAACACTTGAGCCGCATTAAGCATTGAGAACAAAGCCTGGTTGAAACCCTCATCTCGAATGTTCCTTCCCTTCCCCTCTTGCCAAGCCGAGGTTTGGTATGGGCCCGCACCACCCGCTCTTAAACCTCCTGCCCTTTTTGAATCGAAGCTTTACTCTTCCCTTGGAAAAGCAAGGGAGCTTAGTCTGCTAGGTTACTTAAAAGAACTGTTTAGTGGCAAATTACTGCCCCTCTCAGAAGGACCAAAATCTTTCTGTTTCTTTCAATCATTCATTCAACATAATTATCATAAGTTCGCCGGCATGGTCTAGCATGCTAAGATAATCAAGGAATCTCTCCCCACATTTTCACTTGCGGATAAATTTATTATATCCCATTTTTACTCTCAAATACTGAAAACACATGAAGGAATAATAAAGCACTTTGTACATTGTTCAAACTAAAAATCTGTTGGCTGATACTATTTATATATGTGGAAAGCATATCAGAAGCCATACATTTTTAAGACTAGATAAGGAAGGAAAAAATATATAATGACAGTTGAATAGCTTTTCTTGAGAGTGAGGAAAATGAACAACAGTGAGAGAAAAATAGCCACAAATGTTAACTTGGGGGGACAAAAACCCCTGAACTTCTCTGTCTAAAAATGCAGTTAGATGCGTGGTGGTGCACACATATGGGTACCATGGAAGGTATCGTGCTGTGATTTGATCCTGGTGTAATAGTGGCTTTTATACTTTTCATGTCCACTTCTCATCCTAGGAGTCGTCGTACAGCTGTGTAGCTGGTCATAAGGAGGTCTGAATAAAACATGAAAATCTGCCCTTCAAAGAGGTAGTTCTTCGGTGCACACTTCCTCTAAGTTCTTGTTTGCCCCTAAACAGCCTCTAATCGATTTTGTTGGTGGTTTTCTAGATTTAAGTCTCTGAATTTGCAGAGATTGGGGACCTAAAGAACACCTGTTTTTCAAATTCTCATTTTATAAATTCTTCTTCTTTATTATGTTTTCCCCCGCTCTATTCTTATTCTTACCCCTTTTCTGTAAGTTTTACAGGCCTTCCCTTGTTGATGGTTAATACCTGATACTACCACATGGTATTCTTTCTGTCAACTCAACAAGTGTTTTTTGAGCACCTAGTATGTTTCTAGGACTTTGTTATCAGACAACATTTACAGAACAAAAAGGAAATAACGATATTTCTCCTCCTCTATAGAATTTGCAAGTCTTGTCATGACTATGATGCTGTTTCAAATTGTAATCCTCCCTTAACTTTGTAGAAGCATTGAAAAGGTGTCCCACTTCAGCAATTTGGCTGGATGTATGTTTAAGATGTTTCATGGTACAATACCTATGCCCATTGTCAGTGACAGCTTGACGCTTACACTGGTAACCTATAAAACTGATAGTGTGTTCCTGGGCTACAGCGGAAAGCCTTGGGTCTTAACTTGGCTTTGCCAGTGATTATCCCGTGAATGTAAGGAAGTTTTTTTCAACTTCTGTAGGCTTCAATTTCTTCTCTTAAATTATCTCTGTGATCCTTCTAATTCTAAAAATCGTATCAAATATTACAGCATATACACTATTGAAATGCAGCTTTTCTAAGAGAATAGAACTCCAGTATACATATGTAATACTTACTGAATAATATGACTTTGACAAGTACTGGATGGGCCATAGTTGAACAGAATGGAAAGAATACTGCAGATTTCTCATTTCCCCTGTACCATTAACAATCATAAATCCTGATTTTTTAAATCCCTTCAATTGCTTTTTATTGCAGTTATTTCTTTCCAAATAAGATAATATGGGACATTTTCTACTGGAGACAAAATACCTATTCCTTTGAGGTTACGTTGAACTTTAAAACTTATAAATACATAGCTGATTCGAATGTTTGTAGTAGCACTATCGATAATAGCCAAATCATGGAAAGAAACCAAATGTCTGTCGACTAATGAATGGAAAAAGAAGATGTGGGGGGCTCCTGGGTGGCTCAGTTGGTTAAGCAGCTGACTTCGGCTCAGGTCATGATCTCATGGTGAGTTTGAGCTCTGCGTCGGGTTCTGTGCTGACAGCTCAGAGCCTGGAGCCTGCTTCAGAGTCTGTGTCTCCCTCCCTCTCTGCTCTTCCTCCACTTGTGCTCTGTCTCTTTCTCTCTCAAAAATAAACATTAAAAAAAGGAAGAAGGTGTGGTATATATATACAATGGGATATTTCTCAGCCATCAAAAAGAATGAAATCTTGCCATTTGCAACAACGTGGATGGAACTAGAGTGTATTATGGTAAGCAAAATGAGTCAGAGAAAGACAAATATTATATGATTTCAGTCGTGGAATTTAACCAACGAAACAGATGAGCATAGGGGAAGGGAAGGAAAAATAAGATAAAGAGAGGGAGGCAAACCATAAGAGACTCTTAAATTCAGAGAACAAACTGAAGGTTGCTGGAGGAGTGTTGGGTGGAGGGATGGGTAAATGGGTGATGGGCATGAAGGAGGGCACTTGTTGGGTGAGCACTGGGTGTTATATGTAAGTGATGGGTCACTAAATTCTCCTGAAACCATTATTACACTGTATGTAAACTAACTTGGATTTAAGTTAAATAAATAAGTGTGGAGGTATGTATGTATGTATGTATGTATGTATGGTATAAATACATAAGTAAAAACATCCCCTGAAACATGAAAATGTGTCTTTCGCAGACTTCTACTTAGCATGAGATCTACATTTTGAGCCTCACAATCCCTGGGGAAAACATGTAATTATTTTTACTTCCCTTTGTGTATGTTATTCACTTCAAATAATACATCTAGACATTATTTTTATACCTCCAGTAAGCTTTCCATTTATTTCTCCTATGGGTTCTTGTATTTTTCCCCAAAAATACTCATTCAGCAATTACTCACTGACTTTATAATGTACTACAGGCATTGAGGATATGAAGGCATGAAAGGCATGATCCCAAAACTTGAGAAGATTATCATACACACAATTACATAAAGAAACCATCATAATATAATACAATGATTTTTTGTAAAAGTGTACTGAAGGTATGGAGTACCTCAGAATCCTGGGAGTTAGAAAGCCTTCACAAAGGAAATCTATTCCCCCCTGCCTTTTTTTTTTTTTTTTAATGTTTATTTTTTGAGAGAGAGACAGCGTGAGTTGGGGAGGGGCAGAGAGAGAGGGAGACAGAATCTGAAGCAGGCTCCAGGCTCTGAGCTGTCAACACAGAACCCGACACAGGGCTCGAACTCACAAACCTTGAGATCATGCCCTGAGCCAAAGTCAGCCTCAGGTGCCCCCCCCCTTTTTTTAATTGAAGTACAGTTGACCTACAATATTAGTTTCAGGTGTACAATATAGTGATTCTACATTTATATACATGAAATGTTCACCACGATAAGTGTAGTTACTTTCTGTCACCATACAAAGCTGTTACAGTATTAATTCCCTATGCTGATTAATTCCCTATTCCCTGTTAATTCCCTAGTTCATCCTCATGATTTATTTTACAACTGAAAGCTTGTACTTCTTACACTCTTTCACCTATTTTGCCCATTCCCCCCTGGAAATCATCAGTTTGTTCTCTGTATTTATGAGGCTGTTTCTGGTTTTTTAGTTGTTGTTTGTTTTGTTTTGTTTTTGATTTTACATAAAAGTGAGAGCATATAGCATTTGTCTTTTTCTGTCTGACTTAGTTCATTTAGCATAATACCCTGTGGTCCTTCCATGTTATTGCAAAGGGCAAGATTTCATTCCTTTTGATGTCTGAGTAATACTCCATTGTAGGGGCGTCTGGATGGTTCAGTTGGGTAAGCATCTGACTTTTGATTTCAGCTCATGATCTCACAGTTTCGTGAGTTTGAGCCCCATGTCAGGATCTGTGCTTACAGTGCAGAGCCTGCTTGCAATTCTCCCTCTCTCTCTGCTCCTCTCCTGCTCGCACTCTCTCTTTCTCAAAAATAAATAATAAATATTTCATTGTAGATATATATACCACATCTTCTTTATCCATTCATCTATCAGTAGATACTTGGGTTGCTTCCATATCTTGGCTATTGTAAATAACGCTGTGATTAACGCAGGGGTGCATGCATAAATCTTTTTAAATTAGTATTTTGTTTTCTTTGGGTAAATACCCAGTAGTGGGATTACTGGATTATATGGTATTTATATTTTTAATTTTTTGAGGAACCTCCATACTGTTTTCCACGGTGGCTGCACCAATTTACATTTCCAGTATCGGTGCACAATGGTTCTTTTTTCTCCACATCCTCGCCAACACTTTTTATTATTTGTCTTTTGATTCTAGCCATTCTGACAGGCGTAAGGTGTTATCTCATTGTGGTGTTGATTTGCATTTCCCTGATGATGAGTGATGTTGAGCATTTTTTCATGTGTCTGTTCGCCATCTGTGTGTCTTCTTTGGAAAAATGTCTATTCAGGTCCTCTATTTTTAACTTCTAGATTTTTTAGTGTTGAGTTGTGTAAGTTCTTTACATATTTTGGATTAACCCCTTATCAGCTATATTGTTTGCAAATATCTTCTCCTGTTCAGTAGTTTGCCTTGTTTTGTTGGTGGTTTCCTTTACTGTGAAAAAAATTGATTATTTTGTTTCCTTTGCCTGAGGAAACATGTCTAGAAAAATGTTCCTGTAGCCAGTATCAAAGAGATTAATGCCAATGTTTTCTTCTAGAAGTTTTATGATTTTAGGTTTCACATTTAGGTCTTTAATCCATTTTTAGTTTAATTTTGTGTATGGTATGAGAAAGTGGTCTAGTTTCGTGCTTTAGCATGCAGCTGTACAGTTCTCCCAAAACTATTTCCCATTGTATATTCTTGCCTCTTTTGTTGTAAATTAGTTAACCATATAATTATGGGTTTATTTCTGGGCTCTTCATTCTGTTCTCTTGATCTGTGTATCTATTTTTTTGTCAGTGCCATACTGTTTTGATTACTGTAGCATTGTAGTGTAGTTTGAAATCTGGGGTTGTGTTACCTCCAGCTTTGTTCTTTCAAGACTGCTTTGGCTCTTCAGGGTCTTTTGTGCTTCCATAGAAATTTTAGGATTATTTGTTCTAGTTCAGTGAAAAAATACCATTACTATTTTGGTAGGGATTACAGTGAATCTGTAGATTGCTTTGGGTGATATGGGTATTTCAACAATATTAATTCTTCTAATACATGAACATGATATGTCTTTTCATATGTTTCATCTTGAGTTTCTTTCATTAGGGTCTCAGAGTTTTTAAAATACATGTCTTCATCTTCTTGGTTAAATATTCCTAGGTATTTTTTTGTTTTATTTTATTTTATTTTATTTTATTTTTTTATTTAAGTTTATTTATTTATTTTGAGAGAGACAGAGACAGTGCAAGTCAGGGAGGGGCAGAGAGAGAGAGACAGAGAGAATCCTAAGCAGGCTCTGCACTGCCAGGGCAGAGCCAGACATGGGGCTTGAACTCACAAAACCGTGAGATCATGATCTGAGCTGAAACTAAGAGTCACACGCTTAACTGACTGAAGCCACCCAGGTGCCCACTTTTTTTTTAAATGTTTATTTATTTTTGAGAGAGAAAGAGAGCATGCACTAGCGGGGGAGCAGCAAAGGGAAAGGGGAACAGAGTTTTTGAAGTGGGCTCCCCACTGACAGCAGACAGCTCAGCACAGGGCTCAAACTCATCAACTACAAGATCATGACCTGAGCCAGAGTCGGACACTTAACTGAGTAGGCCACCCAAGTGCCCCTTGATGCATTTGTAAATGAGATTGTTTTCCTTCTCTTTCTAGAAATTCATTATTAGTGTATAAAAATGGCACAGATTTCTATATATTAATTTTGTATTCTGCAACTTTACTGAATTCACTTATTATTTCTGTTAGTTTTTTGGTAGACTCTTTAGGGTTTTCTATATGTCATCTGCAAATGGTGAAAGTTTTATTTCTTCCTTATCAATGTGGATACCTTTTATTTCTTTTTCTTGTCTGATTGCTGCAGCTAGGACTTTCAGTATGACATTGAATAAAAGTGGTGAGAATAGGGGTGCCTGGGTGGCTCAGTCGGTTAAGCATCCGACTCTTGATTTCAGCTCAGGTCATGATCTCATGGTCCGTGGTTTGAGCCCCGCATCTGCACTGACAGTGCAGAGCCTGCTTGAGATTCTCTCTCTCTCTCTCTCTCTCTCTCTCTGCACCTTCTGCACACTATCTCTCTCAAAATAAAAATCAACTTAAAAAACAAAAGTGGTGAGAATGAACATCCTTGTCTTCCTTCTGATCTTAGAGGAAAAGCTGAAGGCTTTTCACCATTGAGTATTGTTAGCTGTGAGTTTGTCATATATGGATTTTATTATGTTGAGAGATGTTCCCTCTAAACGTACTTTGTTGAGAGTTTTTATCACAAATGGATGTTGAATCTTGTCGACTGCTTTTTCTTTATCTATTGAGATGGTCATATGATTTTTAATCATTCATTTTGTTAATGTGGTGTGCCACATTGATTGATTTACATACATTGGACCATCCTTGTATCCCTGGAATAAATTCCACTTGATTGTGGTGAATGATCCTTTTTAATGTATTACTGATTTCTGTTTGCTAATATTTTGTTGAGGATTTTTGCATCTTTGTTTATGAGGGATATTGAACTGTCATTTTCTGTTTTTGTGGTGTCTTTGGTTTTGGTATCAGGGCAATGATGTCTTCATAGAATGAATGTGAAAGTATTCCCTCCTCTTCAATTTTTGGACTCATTTGAGAAGAATAGGTCTTAATCTTCTTTAAATATTTAGTAGCATTCACCAGTGGAGCCATCTGTTCCTAGACTTTTGTTTGTTGGGAGTTTTTGATTACCAGCTCAACTTCATTAGTAGTAATTGGTCTGTTCAAATTTTATATTTCTTCCTAATTCAGTTTTAGAAGATTGTATGTTTCTAGGAATTTATCCATTTCTTATAGGTTGTTCAATTTGGTAGGCATATAATTTTTTGTATTTCTATGGTGACAGTTGTAACTTAGTGTCTTTCATTTCTGGTTTCATTTGAGTCCACTCTCGTTTTTTTCTTGATGAGTTGTCTAAAAGTTTATCAGCTTTGTTTATCTTTTGAAACAATCAGCTTAGTTTTATTGATCTTTTCTGGTTTGTTTGCTTGTTTTTAGTTTTTTTTTAATTTTTTCCACTCTGATCTTTATGACCTTCTCCTTCTAACTTTAGGCTTCATTTGTTCTTCTTTTTCTAGTTCCTTTCAGTTTGTAAGGATTGTTTAAGATTTTTCTTCTTTCTTGAAGTAGGCAGGTATTGCTACCAACTTCCCTTTCAAAACTGCTTTTGCTGTGTCCCAAAGATTCTGACCATTGTGTTTCCATTTTCCTTTGTCTCAAAGTATTGTTTGATTTACCCTTTAATTTCTTCATTGACCCACTGGTTGTTTAGTAAGTTGTTTAGCCTCCATATGTTTTGTGTTTTTTCCAGTTTTTTTCCTTGTAATTGATTTATAGTTCCATACTGTTGTGTTCAGACAAGATGATTGACGATTTTAATCTTCTTACATTTATTGGAACTTATTTTGTGGCCTACCATGTGATCTATCCTGGAGAATGTTTCATCTGCATTTGGAAAGACTGTGTATTCTCTGTTTTTGTTTGGAATGTCCTGTATATGTCTGTTAAGTCCATCTCATCTAATTTGTCATTCAAAGCCACTGTTTCCTTATTGGTTTTCTGTCTGAATGATCTATCCATTGATGTAAATAGGCTGTTAAAGTCCTCTACTATTACTGTATTACTGTCAATTTCTCCCTTTATGTCTGTTCATATTTGCCGTACATATTTGTTTCTATTTGTGTTCCTAGCACAGATATATAATTGTTTTATCCTCTTGTTGGACTGATCCTTTAATATATATGCCTTTCTTGGTCTCCTGTCACAGTCTTTTTTTAAAGTCTATTTTGTCTGATAATAATATTGCTACCCCAGCTTTTTTTCCACTCTCACTTGTATGGCATGTGTTTTTTCCATCCCTTCACTTTAAGTCTGTGTATGTCTTTAGGTCTGAAGTGAGTCTCTTGTGTATTTTAACTGGAGCATTTAGTTCTTTTATTTATTTATTTTTTTAAGTAGGCTCCATGCCCAATGTGGAGCTTGAACTCACAACCCTGAGATCAAGAGTTACATGCCCTATCAACTGAGCCAGCCAGGTACCCATAGTTCGTTTACATTTAAGGTAATAATTGACAGTTATGTATTTGTCGCACCTTTGTTTATTGTTTTCTGGTTGTTTTTATACACTTACTCTATCCCTTTCTTTGTCTCTTACTCTGTTCTCTTGTGATTTGATGACTTTCTTTTGCTTTAGGCTTAGATTCCTTCTGTTTAATTCTTGTATCTTTATAGGTTTTTCACTTGTGGTTAGCGTGAGGTTCATATATAACATATATATAGCAGTATATAATAAGTTGATGGTCACTTAAGTTCAAACAATCCTAAAAGCACTACATTTTTACTCCTTCCTCCACCTTTTATGTATATGACACATTTTGCATCTTTTTATTTTTTGTATCACTTGACTAATTATTTTAGATATAAATGATTTTACTGGTTTTGTTTTTTAACCTTCAAACTAACTTTATAAGTGATTACTCTACTACCTTTCCTATTCCAGTGAAATTTTTTCCTTTCATAATTGCCTTCTAGTTATGGCCCTTCTTTTTCTGCTTAAAGAAGTCTATTTAACATTTCTTATATGGTTAGTTGTGGTGAACTTCTTTAATTTTTGTTTGGGAAACCTTATCTCCCCTTAAATCTGAATAATAACCTTGTCAGAGTCTTCTTAGTTGTAGGGTTTTACCTTTTACCACTTCGACCTGTCGAGTTTCTGCTGAAAACTCAAGTTATAGCCCTGTGGGATTTCCCTTGTATTTAATTAGTTCTTTTTCTCTTGCTGCTTTTAAGATTCTCTCTTTAATTTTTGACATTTTAATTTTTATGTGTCTTGATGTGGACCTCCTTCAGTTCATCTTGTTTGGGGTTCCTGGACCTGAATATCTGTTTCCTTCCCCAGGGTAGGGAAGTTTTCAGTTGCTATTTTTTTCAAATAAGTTTCCTGCCTCTTTCTCTCTCTCTCTCTTCTTCTGGGGCTCCTGTAATTCAAATGTTATCATGCATGATGTTGTGCCAGAGGTCTGTTAGCCTGTAATTTTTTGTAATTCTTTTTTTCATTTTGCTGTTCAACTTGGTTTCCACTACCCCATCTTCCAAATTGCTGATCTGTTCTTATGCATCCTTTAATCTGCTGTTGATTGCCTCTAGTATATATTGTATTTCAGTTACTGTATTCTTTAGCTCGTTTTGGTTCTTTTTTTATATTTTCTGTCTGTTTGTTGAAGTTCTTCCTGAGTTCTTCCACTCTTCTGTTATGTCCAGTGAGCATCTTTATGACCATTAGTTTGAACTCTTTGGTAGATTTGCTTATCTCTGTTTCATTTAATTCTTTTTCTCAGAGTTTATCTTGTTCTTTCATTTGACATCTATTTCTCTGTCACCTCATTTTGTCTGATTCTGAGTGTTTGTTTCTATGTATTAGACCAGGTATAGCTCCCTGTCTTGCAGGCGGTGGCCTTGTATTGAAGGCGTCCTGTGGGGCCCAGGAGCACACTTCCCCTGGTTATCAAAACCAGGCACTCCAGAGGTGTCCCCTGTGTGGGCTGCACGTGGCTTCTTGTTGAGACTGGGCTGCAACTACTTTGGGCGCACTGGTGGGTGGGGCTAGCCCCCAGCTCAGCTGCTCGTGAGGACCAGCCGTGGCTACTGCGTGCGCACCGGTAGGTGGGCTCAGCACCCAGACCCCTGTCTGAGGGCCCCGGTTGCAATTGTTGTGGGCATGTTGGTGGGCTGAGCTGCCCACCACTCCTCAGGGCAGGAGCCGCTTTGGAAGGGCACCTGCAGGGGCGAGCAGGTTAAATGGGACATGTCCACAGGGGAATACGAGGGAAGGACAAGCAGTGCTATCATGGTATAGATGAAGTGTGTCAGAACTGGCTCCAGTCAATGTCAGGCCAGCTGGGCTAAAGGAGAGCAAGAAAAATTGTGCCCGCCAGCACTTCCGTTCCCTAAGAGTTCCTACCGAAATTAGTCAATAAATTTACCTCATGTATAACCCAGGAGCTTTTCAGACTGTTGCCTGAGAAGAAGAACTATGCTAGCCCTTAAGAGCAGAGTCAGTTTCCTATCCCCCTCTGGCTCTCCCCAAGTTAAATCCTGCTGATTTTCAAAGCCAGATATTATGGCGGCTTGTCTTCAGAGTACAGATTCCCAAGGCAGAGGATGCCCAGTGTGGGGCCTGATCCTCTCAGTCCTCAGGGAGGACCCCTGTGCCTGTGCTCTCTCTCCCACTTATGGGTCACCTTACTGGGGGGTTGGTTCCTGACCAACTCTCCGCCCCTCCTGCCCTTCACAATGTGGCTTTTCCTTTGTCTCTTTAGCTATGGGAGAGCTGTTCTACTAGTCCTCAGGTCATTTTCAGAGTGAGTTCCACTACACTGAGTTGCATCTTTGATGAGTATGTGGGAGGAGGTGAGCTCAGGTTTCTTCCATTCTGCCATCTTCCTGAGCTCCAAAGCCAGTAAAATTTTGTTCGGTTTTATGTACACTGATTTTAAATCCAGAGCCTACATGTGATTTTGGAGGCTGAGAAGTCTCATGATCTGCCGTCTGCAAGCTGGATACCCAGAGAGGTCTGTTTGAAGGCCTAAGAGTCAGAGAGTGATGGTATAGATTCCAGTCCAAGTCTGAAGGCCTGAGAATCAGGAATGCTGGAGAGGTTTTCCAGTGAGGACAGACTGGGTGGGCCTGAGAGGCCTCTCTGAGAAAACTTACTCTTAATGGAGGAGGAGTTAGGTAGACAATACTGCATTCTGGGCAGAAGGAATGTATTCAAAAAGGCATAGCGATAAGTAACAGCCTGAATGTTCAGCCAGTGATTTTGGATATCTGAGACATAAGGTTTGAGGCAGAGATTAAGAGGAAAACTAGAGAGGTAGGCAAGAACCAGATGCCAAGCCTTTAGATGTCATGCATAGGAACTTGGATTCTTTTTCCTATAGGAAATGGGGACCATTGGTGGATTTTTTAGTAGTGGATCCCATTTGTGAGCTCTTAGGCAAGTTCTATAATATCTCAATACTCTGTGATATGCTCTTAGATTGTTGAGGATTAAATGATTTAGTACATGTGAAGCACTGATAGATGCTTACTATGTGCCTGGCACTGTCTCAGAAGGCCGTGGAAGCCTTGTATGATCTAATCCCTGAATTCTTGAGTCTTATTTGTCAAAATATTAGTTACCCTGTATTGGACACAAGATTCAGGTTCATTGTGGTTTTGATTTACATTTCTCTGATAGCTAATGATACTGAGTATCTTTTCATATGCTTATTGGCCATTTGTATATCTTCTTTGGAAAAATGTTTATGGATATTTTGCCTACGTGCTTAATTAACATTTTACCTACTTGCTTAATTAACAGTTGCTGGCCTGTTTTATTGTTGAGTATGAGTTCTTTATGTATGCTGGATACCAGGCCCTTATCAGGTGCATATCTGGAACATGTATTTCACATTAGGGAAGTGCAAAGCAATGAGATATCACTTTACTTCCAGTAGGATGGTCATAATAAAAAAGATAAGAGAAATACTGGCAAAAACATGGAGAATTTGGAACTCTTGTGAATGTAACATGGCACGGCTACTTTGGAAAGCAGTCTGGTAGTTCCTCAAAAAGTTAAACATGGAGTTACCATATGACTCAGCAGTCCCCTTCTTAGGCATCTAATCAAGGGAATGAACATATGTCTACACAAAGGCTTATACATGAAATGTCTGTAGCAGTATTATTCATAATAGTTAAGAAGTAGAAATAATCCAAATGTCCATCAGACAATGACTGGATAAACAAAATTTGGTATATCCATACAGGTGTATTATTTGGCAACGAAAAGGAATTGACGTACTGTTACATGCTACAACACAAATCTTGAAAACATGCCAAGTAAAGGGAGCCAGTCATAAAAGACCACATACTGTATACATGAAATACACAGACTAGGGAATTTTGGCGGGGAGAATGTAGATTAGTGGCTGCCTAGGGCTAAGGAGATTGGGGCAAAGGGGGGGACACTAGGTAAAAGATTTCTCTTGGGGATAATGAAAATGTTTTAACATTGATTGTAGTAATGGTTGCATAACTCTTAATATACTAAGAAACATTGAATTTGATACTTTAGGTGAATTTATAGTATGCTATTTAGACCTTAATGCATTCAATAATGTTTTTTTTATACATTTATTTTTTATTAAGTGTGGCCTTATCCTTATTTAGGGAATCAAACTAAATAACTTTTAAAGGCTACTTCCCATGTACCTTGTATCTAATCTCTCTAATCTTAAATTATGTTAGTTTTAGAACTTGAATTTCAAAGCACGACTGACAAGCTGATAGACTAATTCATTTCCACCAAAACTAAAAAAGTAGTTTTAACTGCTTTTTCAAGAGGTCTTAAAGCCATTGTCATGTTCTAAAATTTTTCTACTAACATGATGTTAGTCTTGAAATATGATTTTACTTTATCCTAAGTAGTGTAATAGTGATGCATGTAACTGACTTTCTACACTCAACAGCAAAGTTTCAGGCAGTGAGCAGTACTGTAATCCTTTATAAGGCATTTTTGTACCTTTCATCATATAAAAAACAGAAACTAATGACTGCATATAAATTATCTAATATAAATTTACCAGTGCTCATTTTCAGAGTCTTCCTTTCTGACTAATATAGTAAATACATGTTTTTATATATATATTTATTATATATAATATATAGTATATATTATATATAATGTATACATATATATTATATATAATGTATACATATTATATATATTATATGTACTGTATACATATATATGTACATACATGTGCATACATATATGTACATACATGTACATACACATATATTATGTATATGTACATATGTGTATATACATATGTACATACATGTACATACATATACATACATTGTATATTATATTATATATTATATATGTGTATGTTATATATTATATATACATATATTAATTATATATTATACATATATTATACATACATTATATATATACACATATATAATATGTATACGTGTCTTTGTATGTATATGTAAATGATTTGGTAAAAGGTGGATCTTAATCTTTTCTATTTTGTCCAGAATACTTTTTTTTTCCTTTTATCAGGAACTTTTTTTTAAGGTTTTATTCAAATTCCATTTAGTTAGCATACAGTGTAATATTAGTTTCAAGTGTGCAGTATAATCTAATACTTCCATACAATACCTGGTGCTCATCACAAGTGTACTCTTTAATCCCCATCACCTACTTAACCAACCCCCCCAGCCCTCTCCCCTCTGGTAACCATCAGTTCTCTATAAGAGGCCATTTCTTGGTTTGCCTTTCTCTTTTTTTTTTTTCTCTTTGCTCATTTATTTTGTTTCTTAAATTCCACATGAGTGAAATCAGATGGTATTTGTCTTTCTGTACCTGACTTATTTCACGAAGCATAATACTCTCTAGCTCTATCCATGTCAATGCAAATGGCAAGATTTTATTCTTTTTTATGGCTGAATAATATTCCATTATATCTATATACCACATCTTCCTTATCCATTCATCAGTTGATGGACACTTGGTCTGTTTCCACACAAAATAGACACATAGATAAGTAGAACAGAATAGAGAACCCAGAAGTGAACCTCAATTATACGGTCAATTAATCTTCAACAATGTAGGAAAGAATATCCAATGGGGAAAAGATAGTCTCTTCAACAAATGGTATCAGAAAAACTGAACAGCAATATGCAAAAGAATGAAACTAAACCACTTTCTTACACCATACACAAAAAGAAATTCAAAATGGATTAAAGACCAAACTGTAAGACCTAAAACCGTTAAAATCCTAAAAGAGAACACAGGCAGTAACCTCTTTGACATTGACTATAGCAACTTCTTACTAAATAGGTCTCCTCAGGCAAGGGAAACAAAAGCAAAAATAAACTATTGGGACTTCACCAAAATAAAAAGCTTCTGCACAGCAAAGGAAACAATCAACAAAACTAAAAAGTAAGAAGATGTTTGCAAATGACATATCTGATAAAGGGTTAGTATCCAAAATCTATAAAGAACTTCTCAAACTCAACACCCAAGAAACAAATAATCCAGTTAAGAAATGAGAAGACATAAATGATACTTTTCCAAAGAAGACATCCAGATGGCCAACAGACACATGATGAAAAGATGCTCAACATCACTCATCACACAGGGAAATACAAATCAAAAGTACAGTGAGATGTCACCTCACACCTGTCAGAATAGCTAAAATCAGCAACACAAGAAACAAGTGTTGGCGAGGTTGTGGAGAAAGGGGAACCCTCTTACATTGTTGGTAGGAATACAAACTGGTACAGCCACTCTGGGAAACAGTATGGAGATTCCTCAAAAAGTTAAAAATAGAACTACCCTATGATCCAACAGTTGCACTAGTAGGTATTTACCCAAAGAATACAAAAATACTAATTCAAAGGGATACATGCGCAGCAGCATTATCATAAAGAAAATGGCGGGGGGGGGAGGGGATACAACAAACACTAGATGTCATGATTTATGTCCTTTGCATGCATGATCAGGCATTATTTTACATTCAGGGATAAAATTTAAATAGATTGAACATTTCTTTGTAATTTAAAACAGGTTTAATGCAAAAAAACACATTGTGATATGCTACATCTTAAATTTATCTATATAATGGAAATTATATGGCACACAATAGACAAGTAGATCAGTGTAACAGAGGGTCCTGAATTAAATGCAATCGATTGCTTTTTGACAATGATATCAAGGCAGTTCAGATGGGTAAAGAATAGTCTTCAGCAAATGATAGTGAAACAACTGAATATCCATGTGAAATAGACAGTGAACCTATCTCATCCTAACAGGCACAGATTTCCTAGATAGTACACTCAAATCACTTACCATAAAAGAAAAATGTTAATAAGTTGTACTTCATGAAAATTAAAAACTCCTGCTTTTTAAGAAAATGAAAAGGCATAGACTGTCAACAGCTGTAAAGGGTGTAAAATTTCACCCTATTTATAGACTAACAAGTTAGCCACAGTGTCAAGGATACTGATGGAAGACATGACTCTTGGGTCAGAGAGCAGTAGCAGTAGCCAGAATCCCAGCATTTTTATGCCAGTTCCACCACCCTCACGTATCACAAGATGCATTACCAATTGTACAGTTTCCACCTTTACCCACAGGAAACATCTGTGGCAGTTTGGTCACCCATAACAACCCTGGAGTTGAGGTTGACCTGATTGCCTTCTACCACCATGGTAGGTAGTACCATTGGTCAGTTCAGATAGTCAAGAACAAATTACATGCTATCTTTTAAAATTGGAGGATTCCCATTATATTATAACTTATCCTTGTAAGTCACACTAGTCATTTCCAAAGTATCCTAGAAATCAAATAAAAGAAGTGTACTAGAAAATTCACAAGTGTGTGGAGATTAAACAGCATGCTGCTGAACAAGCAGTGGGTCAAAAAGAAATCAAAAGAGAAATGAAGTATCATGAAACAAATAAAAATGGAAATACAACATACCAAAAGTTATGGGATGCAGCAAAAGCAGTTTTAAAAGGGAACTTCATAGCAAAAAATGCCTGTATTAAGAAGCAAGAAAAATGTTAAGCAACCTAACTTTATATCTCAAAGAATGAGAAAAAAAAAAAAACAAAGCTGAGTTAGTATTCAGAAGGAAATAAAAATCAGAATGGAAGTAAATGAAATAGAGACTAAAAAGATGATAGAAAAGATCAATGAAACTAGGACCTGGCTCTTTGAAAGATAAACAAAATTAGCAAACCTTTACCTAGACTCCCCAAGAAAAAAGGACACAAAATCAGAAACGAAACAGGAGACATTATATCTTATACCACAGAAGTACAAAGGATCATAAGAGAGTATGAACAGTTATACACCAACAGATTGGACAACCTAAAAGAAATGGATAAATTCCTAGAAACATACGACTGACCAAGACTGAATCATGAAGAAATAGAAAATCTGAGTGATGCCTGCTGGCTCAGTTGGTACAGCATATGACTGTTGATCTTGGGATCGTGAGTATAAGCCCAATGTTGGGCTTAGAGCTTACTTTAAAAAAGAGAAATAGAGGGGCTCATGGGTAGCTCAGTAGGTTAAGTGGCAGACTTTGGGCTCAGGTCATGATCTCACAGTTTGTGGGTTCAAGCCCCGCATTGGGCTCTGTGCTGATAGCTCAGAGCCTGCTTTGGATTCTGTGGCTCCCTCTCTCTCTGCCCCTCCCCCATTCACAGTCTCTTTCTGTGCCCCCAAAAATGAATGAAACATTAAAAAAAATTTTTTTAATAATAAAAGAAATAGAAAATCTGAACAGATTGGTTACTAGTAAGGACATTGAGTCGTTAATCAAAAATCTGCCAACAAACAGAAGTCTAGGACCCAGTGGCTCCACTGGTGAATTCTATCAAAAATTCAAAGAGGAATTAATACCAATCCTACTTAGACTCTTCAAAAAAATAAAACAGTACCCTGAAACCAAAACCAGACAAGGACAACACAAGTAAAAATTACAAGCCAGTATCAATATCCTTCATGAACATAAATGTAGAAAATCCTCAACAGGGGAGGATTGAGCCTGGGTAGCTCAGTCGGTTAAGCATCTGACTCATGGTTTTGGCTAAGGTCACGATATCACAGTTTCGTGAGTTCAAGCCTGGCTTGGGATCCTCTCTCTGCCCCTCACCCAATCACATTATCTCTGTCTCTCTCAAAATAAATAAACGTGTAAAAATCCTCAACAAAATATTAGCAAACCAAATTCAACAATTTATCAAAAGTGTTATACACCATGATCAAGTATGATTTATTCCAGGGATGCAAGGACAATTCAACATCTGCAAATCAAATCAATGTGATATACTACATTCAAAAAATAAGATTAGAGCTATCACAATAGATGCAGAAAAAACTTTTGACAAAATTCAGCATCCATTCATGATAAAAACTCTCAATGAAATGGGTATAGAGGGAACACACCTCAGCATAATAAAGGTCATATATGACAAGCCCACAGCTGATATCACACTCAACTAACATCGTACTCAACAGTAACAGCTAACATGCTCAACAGTGAAAACTTTCCCTCTAAGATCAGGAACAAGATTAGGATGCCCACTTTTGCCACTCTTATTCAACATAATGGTGGAAGTGCTTGTGACAGCAGTTAGACAAGAAAAAGAAATAAAAGGCATCCAATTTGGAAAGGAAGAAGTAAAACTGTCACTATGCGTAGATGACATGGTATTATATGTTTTAGAAACCCTAAAGACTCCACCAAACAACTATTAAGAACAAATCAACAAATTTTGTAAAGTTTCAGAATACAAAAATCAGTCACACAAAAGGAATAAAATATCGAGGAATAAATTTAACCACGAAGGTGAAAGACCTGTATGCTATTATATTAACATTGATGAAAGAAACTGAAGAAGACACAAATAGAAAGATATACCATGCTAATAGATTGGAAGAATTAGTATTTTTTAAATGTCCATACTATGCAAAGCAATAGTCAATAAAGTCTATAAAGTCAATGCAATCTTATTAAAATTCCAATGGCATTTTTTATAGAAATAGAACAAACAATCCTAAAATGTGTATGGAACCACAAAAGACACTAAATAGCCAAAGCAGTCTTGAGAAAGAAAGCTGTAGGCCTCACACTGCCTGGTTTCAAACTATATTACAAAATTGCAGTAATCAGAACAGTATGGCATTGGCATGAGAACAGACGCATAGAGGAATGGAACAAAATAGGAAGCCCAGAAATAAACCAACACGTATATGGTTAATTCATTGATGGTAAAGGAGCCAAGAACATCCAATGAAGAAAGGCAAGTCTCTTCAGTAAATGATGGTGGGAAAACAGGACAGCCACATGCAAAAGAATGAATCTGGACCACTATCTCACACCATACACAAAAATTAATTCAAAATGGATTAAAGACTTGAACATAAAACACAGATGGTAAGCTCTAAGACAAGGCCCATAGATACAGAGAACTGGTGGTTGCCAGAGGTAGAGGATACACACAGTGGGTAAAGGGAGTCAAAAGGTATAAGCTTCCAGTTTAAAATAAATTAGTTATAGGGGGGCCTGGGTGGCTCAGTCGGTTAAATGTCCACTTTTGGCTCAGGTCATGAGCTCATGGCTCGTGAGTTTCAAGCCCCACATCAGGCTCTATGCTGACAGCTCAGAGCCTGTGGCCTGCTTCGGATTCTGTGTCTCCCTCTCTGCCCCTCCCCCACTCGTGCTCTGCCTCACTCTCTCTCAAAAGTAAATAAACATTAAATAATTATAGAGATGTAATATACGACATGGTGACTATTGTTAATATGGTATTGCACATTTGAAAGTTGCTAAGAAAATAGATCTTAAAAGTTTTTATCAAAAGAAAAAATTCTAACTATGTGTGGTGACTGATTTAACTAAACATATTGTAGTAAACAATTTGCAATATATTGAATGATTGTATTATAGACCTGAAACTAATGTAACGTTATATGTCGATTATACTTCAATAAAAGTATGTTAACATCATAGTTAGCTGTATTAAGAACATATGGGAACTCCATACTGTTTTTACAACTTTTCTAGAAGTCTGAAATTATTTCAAACTCGGGGCGCCTGGGTGGTTCAGTCGGTTGAGCGTCTGAGTTCACCTCAGGTCAGGATCTCGTAGTTTGTGAGTTCGAGCCCTGCGTCAGGCTCTGTGCTGACAGCTCGGAGCCTGGAGCCTGTTTCAGATTCTGTCTTCCTCTCTCTGCCCTTTCCCCGCTCATGCTCTGTCTCTCTCTGTCTCTCAAAAATGAATAAACATTAAATAAATAAATAAATAAATAAATAAATAAATAAATAAAATTATTTCAAACTAAAAGTTAAAGGATTTTAAGTGACAATATAAGTTACAGAATGGGAGAAAATATTCATAAAACATTTCTGACAAAGATCTTGTGTCCACAAAATATAACAAACTCTTCACCCAATTAACGTATAAGCAAAAGACATGAATACACACTTCATAAAAATAGATATTCAGTTGGTCAATAAATACATGTAAAGATACTCAAGATCATTTGTAATCTTGGAAATTATTACCAAAATAAAACACGTTTCATTCCTACCAGACTGGTCAAAACTAAAACAACTGGCAATATCAAGTGTGGGTGAGTACCTGGAGGGACCCTTCATACACTGCAGGTTAGAATGTAAAACAATACAACTTGTTCGGAAAAATACTTACGTAGTTTCTTATAAAATGTATACTTTCCCTATGACTCAGCAATCCCACCACTAGGTATTTATCTAAGAAGAATTAAAACATATGACCACTATGACAATTATAAATAAATGTCCAAGCAGCTGTATTCATAATACATGATAGGGGTGCCTAAGTGGCTCAGTTGGTTAAGTGCCCAACTTCAGCTCGGGTCATGATCTCACAGTTCGTGAGTTTGAGCCCTGCATCAGGCTCTGCAGTGACCGTGCATAGCCGGTTCAGGATTCTGTCTCCCTCTCTGCCCCTCCCCCACTTGTGCATGCATGTGTGTGTGCATGCGCCCTGTCTCTCTCAAAATAAATAAACTTTAATAATAATAATGATATGTGATAACCAAGAGCTAGCAGCTACCCAAATAAATGTCCATCAGTAGGAGAATGGATAAATTGTGATACAAATCTTTTTTCTGATATGTGTTATGGAATATTTGCTCCTACTTTGTGGCATTCCATTTCATTTTTTAAATAGTTTCTTTGAAAGACCAACAGTTTAGGGGCCACTGGATGGCTCGTTCAGTTGAGCGTCCGACTTTGGCTCAGGTCATGATCTTGCGGTCCATGGGTTTGACAGCATTGGGCCCTGTGCTGACAGCTCAGAGTCTGGAGCCTGCTTTGGATTCTGTGTCTCCCTCTCTCTGTGTCCCTTCCCCGCTCATGCTCTCTCTGTGTCTTAAAAATAAAAACGTTAGGGGCGCCTGGGTGGCGCAGTCGGTTAAGCGTCCGACTTCAGCCAGGTCACGATCTCGCGGTCCGGGAGTTCGAGCCCCGCGTCAGGCTCTGGGCTGATGGCTCGGAGCCTGGAGCCTGTTTCCGATTCTGTGTCTCCCTCTCTCTCTGCCCCTCCCCCGTTCATGCTCTGTCTCTCTCTGTCCCAAAAATAAATAAAAAACATTGAAAAAAAAATTAAAAAAAAAAATAAAAATTAAAAAAAAAAAATAAAAACGTTAAAAAAATTCTTTTAAAGACCAAAAGTTTAATTTTAGCAAAATTCAAATATTTGTGGTTTTACCATTTTAAAGTTATTACATGTATTAAATGGTATTCTGATGCTGAGAGAAAGTTGCCAAAACCTCTCTACGATGAAGGAGTCTCTGGGGGGCACTAACAGGAGCAGGAGTGTCTGTCATTTTGCATTTTGGATGGGTTCTAGAGCCCTTTCCGAAAGGGGACCCCTACTCAAGAAGAGCCAGTTTGCAGCAAACAGCATAAAAGTATTTAAGTAAAATATGTAAAGGAGCAATGTGTTTCTTCCAGAACACAGAAAGGCCTAAAAGAAGTTGTGGGTGCTGAGAGAATCCGTAGCTGTTTCTGGACAGCATTATGGGTGGAGCATCCCTCTCAGTACACCAGTTAATTTTCAAGACTTTAACCAAGGTGGCAAGACATTACATTTTGTATGAGGCAATGGCCCATTTCATTTTGGTGAGCTCCTTTGTCTGTCTTGAATGAGTATGTCAAATGAATCTCCTCATGGGAAGAAGTCATCAGTGTAATGTCATACTTGTCTTCCTGAAAGAATCAGGAAGTAGTTAAGATCTTGTCCTTAAAGACTGTGAGGACAAGGCTGATGAGGTACCCCATGGTAGTTGGGTAGAAGTGTACCATACTTTGGAGGTGAGATAAACTGCAGTCAAGAGGCTGTTGAAATAGTCACCGAACAAAACGTATTCACTAAATCTATAATAGCAAAATATTTACCAATTGCTAATTGGATGAAGTCAGTAACTGCAATAATATTGGCTATGGGGACCTTAATGAGGCCCACAGCATTTAGCTTGAGGTAATCTACCATGAGGCACCATTCATTCATTCATTCATTCAAGAGCAGGCCAAACTGAGCTGACACTAAAAGTAAAGGCAACAAAAACAAAAACAAGTAGGACTACATCAAACTAATCCACTGAATGGGAGAAAATATTTGCAATTCGATATCTGATCCAAAACATTAAAGAACTCAATACAACTCAATAGCAGAAAAACAATGATTCAAAAATGGACAGAGGATCTAAATAGACATTTTTCCAGGGAGACCTATAGATGGCCAACAGGTAAATGAAAAGATGCTCAACATCACTCATCATCAGGAAAATGCAAATCAAAACCACAATGAGATATCACCTCACACTTGTTAGAATGAGTAGTATCAAAAAGACAAAGAAGTAACACATGTTGGCAAGGATGTGAAGGAAAGGGAACCTTTGTGGGTGCTGTTGGCGGGAAGGTAAATTGGTGCAGCCACGATGGAAAACAGAATGGAGATGCCTCAAGAAATTAAAACTCGAACCACTGTATGATCCAGCAATTCCACTTCTGGGTTATTTATCTGAAGGAAAATGAAAATGCTAACTCAAAAAGATATGCACCTCCACATTTACTGCAGCATTATTTACAATAGCCAAGACACGGAAACAACACACGTGTCCATTGACAGATGAATGGATAAAGAAAATATGATACACACATAGACACACACAAGAAAATATTATTTAGTCACTAAAAAAAGGAAGTCTTGCCATTTATGACATGGACAGACCTTGAGGGCATTATGCTAAGTGAAATAAATCAGAGTAAGGCAAGTAGCATATGATCGCATTTATATTGGAAGCTAAAACAGAACAAAACGAAGCTCATAGATAACAGAGAACAGATTGGTTGTTGCCAGAGGGGGAGGGTAGGGAGTAGGTGAAATGGCTGAAGAAGAGCAAAAGGTACAAACTTCCAGTTATAAAATCAGTCCTGGGGGACTTAGTTAAGCATCTAACTCTTGGTTTTGGCTCATGTCATGATCTCCTGGTTCGTGGGTTTGAGCCCTGTGTCAGGTCTGCGCTGACAGCAAGGAGCCTGCTTGGAATTCTCTCTCCCTCTCTCTCTGCCCCTCTTCCCCGCAAAGATAAAGAAATAATCTTAAAAAAATCTTTTTCATATAAAGAAAGAAATAAGCCCTGGGATGTAATTTATAGCATGACAACTATAATTAATACTGTATTGCATATTTGAAAGTTACTAAGAGTACATCTTTAAAGTTCTCATCACAAGAAAACAAAATACTGTAACTGTATATGGTGACAAACGTTACTAGACTTACCGTGATCATTTCTTAATACAGTTGACTCCTGAACAACATGGGGATTGGGGTGCCAACCCACTCACCCCCACCTTGTACCCAGTTGAAAACCCACTTATAACTTGACTCCCCAAAAACTTAACTAGAGAACAAATGTTATTAAAATCATAAGGAAAAGAAAATACAGTTATAGGACTGTACTGTATTAAAAAAAAAAAAATCCGTGTATAAGGGGACCCATGCAGTTCCAACCCATCAAATCATTGTGTTGTACACCTGAAACCAATATAATGTCTGTAATTATACCTCAGTTTAAAACTATCCCTCCAGTAGCTTTATGTATCATGCAGAGTAAATGAGCTAGAGTCCTTGCAGTGGCCTCTCAGTCCTTATATGATTTTATCTTCTTACCTCTCTGGCCTCCTCTCCTCTCCCTGCCTCCTTTGCTTGCTTTGCCCCAGCTTCCCTGCTCATCTCACTATTCCTCAAGCATCCTGGACATGCTCCTGCCGCAAGCCCTTTGCAATTTGCCGTTTCCTATCCCAGAGTAATCCCAGAGTGTCATCATTCACTGTGTGTCAAATCACCACAACACTTAGTGGCATAAAATAGTTTTTAAAGGATCAAACATCCTTGTGTCCGTTTCTCAAGAGGGATTTATTTACTGTTGCTTCCCCCAAAAGGAGGTAAAAAGAAATTTGAACTGTATGCATGGTCTTGAGCAAAGTTTCTCAAACTATCTGTAGTAAAGAACCAGGTGTAGAATATTTTTCTTTCCATCTGTTGCTGACCCATCTGTAGTCCTATTGTGCCCACACTTCACGTGACCCATCATGGTAGTCTGACAACATCTCACTGTCTTATATTATTTAAAAGAAGAGTTTACTGCTCACATACTTGGTTGTTGCAGCAGCGTTAATTTGCTGTTTCTAATCCGTACCCGAAGTTTCTGGACTTACTTGGTCATGGATTGGTGACAAACTGGTTGCAGGCTGGCACCAGCACATGGATCACACTTTAGGATTGCTGGTCCAGAGGAGACCTCTTTCTGGGAAGGTAGCTAAATCATAGATGAGGAGACCTTTCTGGGCACGACATGAAGCGATTACTGGTAAAGGGTCACAGCCTTAGAACAACAGTTTGGGATGAGTTACAAGCTTTTCTTTAAAGAAGAGTATTCACTTCCTAAGAGTGAAAAAACATTTGAAGAGATAAGCTTTTAATTTTTTTTTTTAATATTTATTTTTGAGAGAGAGAGAGACAGAGTACAAGCGGGGTAGGGTAGAGAGAGGGAGACACAGAATCCGAAGCAGGCTCCAAGCTGTCAGCACAGAGCCTGATGTGAGGCTCGAACTCAAGAACCACGAGCCGAAGTCGGAAGCTTAACTGACTGAGACACCCAGGCACCCCTGGGTTTTTTCCTTTACATACAATTTATCCACATATATAGTCAAGAGCACGTAAATGCTCAATTTTTAAGTTGGAAAGGAAAACTGTATAGGTGAAAGTCAAATATACATTCTGAAACACAAAGTCAGTATAGAATGTGGATTTGGAAGGTAGATTATTAGATTTGCCATCCATATTACTAGGTATACATTATGAGATCTGATAATATCTGATATTTTAACTGGGTGATGGTATTTACAAGGACATTATTTCTTAGGTAAAATTTCTGGGAATTTATGAATTGAGTTGAATCTACTACAAACTGTTGAATCCAAAATTGTAACTTTTCTAGTTATGTAAATAACGGTCATTAGAAGTTCATGTGGATAGAAATATTCATTAGTGAGTTTTACTATTAGATAGAAATGGATCTTTTGTCCTTACAATAGGAAAATATAATAAATAAGCCCATATAAATTTCTTTTAATTTGGCCCTAAGTTTCAGTACCAAATAAATTGCACGATACTTGGTAATTAACATTTGATGGTCTACAGCTGTGAGGGGGAAGGTGCATATGAGTTACTCAAAACATGGAGTGTGCTTTTCCTCTCTAGCTTCCAACTCCTATCCCCCAAGAATAGTAAGGATTTTCAAAGGCATCAAATCTTTGAACATATGTGGCTTTACGACAAAAATCTATCCCAAAGGGATATTATTTGGGAATACAATTTAAATTTTCCTATGAGCTCTTACTTTAGGAGATCTATTTGGGGATCATTACATAAAAATCGCGAATAATTTGAAAACTTACTTTTTATTTTTTATTCAGTATGGAGATTTATTCCCAGAGTGGGGCTTTTCTGATGCAAAATTGGAATGCTGGTGTAGTCACAACAGCTGTCCCCACACCATGTGGTATCTTCCATTACTTTACTGTAGAGATGAATTTTTGGCCCAGTGTCTCAGTAATATTGGACACACATGGTTTTAAGTGGCAAAGCAGTATGCGTATGCATTCATTTGACTTTCACAGCTACAGTTGGCTCCAGATTAGAACAAGGAGAATACATTCACACCACGGCCACCCTCACGGCTGCTGTAGGAGCTGGGTCACAGTAGGCTCAGTTGCTTCTAAAGACACAACTAACTATTGCCGAGGAATTACACATTCACCAAAGTGCCTTACAGCTGTAGGAGAGAGAATAATGAATTGCTAAAAGGATTCTTTCAAAGATTTCAGATTATGGGCCTAGTTATTATCGATCCAGTTTTTTTGTATTAATAATGAAAAAAATCACAGCCATGAAATAACCAGGAAACTAAAGGGAAAGACTGTCCTAGCAGTAGATGATTTTTCAGAATACCAGTCCAAATACTTAAAATTTTCCCTTCCCAGGGAAAAAAAAAAAGTGGCACTGTTCTTTTAGACTCATCTTATTAACAAAGAATTAAAATCTGATTGATTTTTAATGCCCATTGTCCATATATGCAGCATATTTGGAAAGCCAATCTACTAAAAATTGAAATTATTTTAAAGAATTACTTTATTAATGTTTCGGCTTTTTAGAAAGAAAAGTATTTCCTTGAAAATCCAGTTATGTCCCTCTAATATCTGAGTATGAATTTTTCCCCTAAATAAAGGGAAAAACAAGCAAGAAGAAAAAAGCTTCAGTGTAAATTTTCAAATTATCTGATAAGGAGCATTAGATTTCTGATATTCATTAAATATCAAAGAAATTCTGACTATACCCTATGTGGGCTACCTTTTTATAGAAGTGAATTTATGCCTGTATCGTACAGATTGTACTGATGAATATGTTTGAGGCTTTCAGCTTTTAGTGGATACAAAATAGAATGATTGATAAAATCCTCCCTACTATTGGCTATTATTTCCTGACTCTTAAGTGGCAGGTTGTATTTATGCCAATTTATCTGCTTCAGGGAACATTCTTGATAGCAGAACAAAGTGAATAAAAGTAGTTTGCTTTGCAAATGAATGCAAATGGGAGAGCCTTTCGGAAAGCCCTTTAACAGGGGCAGTGCGCTTTGATTACGAGTGAAGCTGCCGTTTGGACATGGTGAAAAGAGCACGCTTGAACCATTGATTGGGGGAGACAGTAAAAAGTCAGGAAGGGCCCCGTTAAGCTTGCAGTGAGGCAGGCGGATGTCAGTGCGGTTAGAGCACAGTGGGAGAATGACAGCGAGGATTAGTGTCAGGGAGAAGCTTTGCTGTAGCTGTGGAGATCGTCCCTGGGGTCACTCACCTCTGACTGTTGTTCTGTGCTGACGGTTCTGTAATGCAAACGGCCTGATGTATGCTGTTCATTATCGGAAATGGTGATTAGAAAAGGTATTTGTCTCCAAGGTTCCCTTCTTTCTTGTTTCTTTCTTTTTAATTAAGGAAAATAAGGTGGGCTTCCTCCATTTCTCTGCTGACTCCTAGAGTATTGTTTAATACCAGAGTGGCTGCAGCGTCTGGGAGGGAGTAGTTTCGTGCTAAAATCTCATGTAAAATAACTGTAACGTGGTTTTTTGTTACTCAGTGGTAGGTTCTTTTGCTTTGCTCAGCTTTAGGTTTGACCAAGTAGTAGTGCTGATAAAATGCAGAGAATATGCTTGCTCTTAGAATTTTTGCTTTTGGAAAAAAGATTTGATAATCTTTCGGTTACTTTGTAACTCGCTTTAACAGATCAACTCTTAGAAGCTATTTACCTTCTCAGAAATGAACTGTTGCTTTGCTTGGACTTGAAATGGTTTAAGTCTTGGTTGTAGGCATGTCTCAGTTTATTTCTGTTCCAAGCTTATTAAAACGCTAGCGTTTGAGAAGCTAAACTTTTTGGAAATGCACGATTTTTAGAATGAAACAGTGTTACACAGAATGAACAAAAACTATCTTTGTCTCAGTTCTGATTCTAAATCAGCACATTTGCTTGTTCACCTTTTCATCTTCGCTTATAAGGTGTTTTGTTTTCTTCAAAGTATAATTTTTCTTAAAACTTGAAGACCTTTTATAGTGACCTTACGTGAGGCATCTGTGAGAGCAGCAGTGACACACAATGCATTTCATAGTCTTTGAGAGTCGTTCCTACTTTAATGCAAAACTGCTTTTTTTAGTGTCTTCAAAAGCCTGACTTCACAATATTTCTGCTTTCTTATTTCGTATACATAGGAAAATTTAAAAGGCTGCTGGAGCTTTGCATTCTAATGTTAAATATGCAACTCAAAGCTTTATCTAAACTACTGGACACGTGTTAGTACTGTTTTTGTAGAAAACAAATTGCCAGTGGTTTGTTTCACAGGCTTATTAAATGTTTTGGCAAACGTTGTCTAAATTATCTTTTTCTATAATGTTTTGCAGGCACCTGAATGGACAGAAGAGGACCTCAGCCAGCTGACGAGAAGTATGGTTAAGTTCCCAGGAGGGACCCCAGGTCGATGGGAAAAGATTGCCCACGAATTGGGTCGATCGGTGACAGATGTGAGTTCACTCAGATTTGCATTGTATGGAGAGTGACAAACCAGAACAAGCCAACTATGTAGAAGACAGACATAGATGCATCCGACATTCTCTTTGGAGAAAGGCTACAATCCTTTTAGGACCTGGAAGTGAACCATTAACGAAATAAGCAAGAAGCAGATGTCAGCCAGTCCCCTGGTCCACAGTTAACAGCTGTGTGAGGAATTCTAGTGTTCAGAGACTTAAGCTACAGTAACCTAACCACAGAAAACAATGCTGGTTTTTGTGTTTAAAGTGACCCCTTTAGCTGTGGAAAAGATAGTTCTCAGACTGATCAGAATTAGAGAAGTTAAATTTCAGCTGCATCTTTCTAACATTGAAGAACAGATTGCTATAGGTATTTAATCAGGTGGTTTGCATTAATTTAATCATCAATATTCTTATGTTTGCCTTTTTATTTCAAGGATGGTACCTACTATCCATTTTGACAAGTTGCTTAACCACAACAAAATTATATATATGAACAAATATATAATATAATATATATAACATATATAATATGCATATGTGTGTGAATGAATCTATAGGTGAATGACTGCCTATACCCAACATTTAAAAGACTAAGTATTTGCCTGGAAGGTTTGAATTTAACACTTTGGATGCTTTTTATTCAGTAAACTTAGGGCAGAGAATCTTCTAAAAGCAACTACCACAGTCCCTGACATGTACTAAATAGAAATTCAGAAAAATTTTTATTTTTACCAATATGAGCCTTATTTTCATAAATGATAGTAAATATTCTTTACCATATAAATCAGTAATTTACCAAGTTTACTTTAAATAAACCCTATACACCTAAAATATTTCAGGGGTTACTGAAAGCAAAGTTCAAGTGCCCTTTTCAATTCTGTTAGTATACCTTTGAGTCTTTTGATAATGAACAGTTTTAAAACCCTGCAAAATGATTAACACAACTACCCCCCCCCCAAAAAAAAACCCAGCTTGTTACATAAATGCTGAAAGTTATTTTTCATAGTGAGCTTCCACTATTTAATTTATAAACAAACTTACAAAACATTACCGTCAATCTTTTTATTTATTTATTTATTTATTACCCTTTGGATAGGAGCTGCTTTGAGAATTTTAAATTATAGATATGAATTTTTTACTACCATGTAGGTCTTTTAAAAATCACATTTAAAAGACTGAATTTTTATGTGGTGTTTTGCATTATTTTGGTTTCAAAGTCTCATCATGTGAAAAAATAGCTCTAGTATCTTGTAACAATTTTTTTTTTCTTGGTGTTACATGAGGAGACCCATTATCTTAGGTAACTGGAGAAGAACCTTAAGGATACCTTTTCTTCTGCTAAGAATGTTAGTGGGCTATGCATTTTATTACCTTGTTTCTAGGTTGCTTGTAAAAGATAAATTAATAATGCCTTATCAGTAAATATCTGACCAAATTAAAGATATTCCATAGTTATTGGGGTTTCAAATACTATGACCCTGTAATTATACAACTACTGTTAATATAATGATTAATAAAAATTACTGAAATAATTTTTAGAAAGTTATAAAACAAACTGGTTTAAAAGGGCCCTAAACTTTTAGTTTTAATGGGAAAGAATGTTTCATTAATTTAGTGTCTCCTTTGAAGGCAGCACTGCCTTTAAATAAGATTTCTGGGAGACCTCATAGTTAAAAATGCCCAAGAAAGGCAGTTGAATAGAGCGATATTTTAAGTTGTTGTCATTAAAATCTGGCTAAATTTGTATCTGTGTTTTTAAAAAGAGAGATGAAAGTTTAAATGCTAAGAACAGACATGATGTAACCAACACAGCCTTGAGAATGGCTAGTTAGTATCAGAAATCTAGAAAATCTATACATAACCTAGTGGTCTTAGTGCAGTCTTAGTATAGGCAAAGACATCTTTCCAAACTTTTGTAAATTCATCCCATATGTTTCCATTGTTTTTCTTCTAGACTTACCCAGGGGAGACTGAATCCATGTCTGCAATAGATATTTTTCCTTTTACCATAGAAGTAGCAAACATAACTTTTGGGAATTTTTTTTCCCTCCAAGTATTCTATTTGCATAATACCAAAAGTACCTTGAAAATAAATATTTTAGTAAACCCAAGCTTTTTTGGCACCAAAAAATGCCCTTGTAACGAACTTTTCTTCTAGTACAGCATGTACATTTTTTTTCATTCTGTGAGTATTTTCATTCTGTGTCATTTTCATAGCTGGACTACACATTTCACATCATAACCGCCCCCCTTCAACACACACAAATCTCTCTCTAAAAGAGAGCAGGTGTCAGAAGACTCAGATAACTCATTTTAGTGAACACACAGTGAATTACATTGAAGCAGCTAAAGTAGGTTGAACTAATACAGTTCCTTCAGTACAATGTCAAGTGAAAGTTGACCATACTTGAGAAGATCACTTAGAGTTCTTTTTGGCTTATGGCGTTAATTAGATTTGTTTTCATTAAGTATTTAATTATGGGGACAACCCCAAGTTCAATTTGCTGTCATCAGAACCTCTTCTTAGTGACCTAGTCACCTGTGCCAACTCTCCCTGGTCTGCACATCTGTTCCTTGACCCGTTTTTGTTTTTTTGTTTTGCTAACTTTGTAGCTTCGGGTTTAGTTCTCTTTCCTTCAAGAGACAATTGACCTTTTTTCAGGGAGGGGCAAGAGTGTACTCTCGGTGGGTTCTATATATTCTTTATTGGGATTGACAGATTACAATGAACAACCCATTTGATTCTTCAATTTAAAAAGGAGTTTTCAGTGTATTAATTGTCACAGTCAACAAGTTGCTAAATTCTACTCTGGATAAACACAAGCAATGTGATTGCCTTTGTAAAAAATTAATGCAAAGTGTATTTTAACTCAGCTATATCAAAAGTATAAGACTTCCTTTATTACAGATTAAGTATTTTAAACATGAATGTATGCCTTTCAGCAGATAACTTTGATAATGACAAAGGATACTCAAATTGTAAAAACAACAAAGAAAACAAAAACTGGCACGTAAAACCAACCTTAATGTGATTATTAACTGCAGGCTTTCTAAATTAAGGTCAGGGAGCCTCAGATTTCTTGCTTGTGAAGTAATATCATTCTCTTGCCTGAAAGGATGTAAACTGATTCTGCTTCTCTCTGTGGCCACTAATCTCTTGCATTCTGGTTGTGATAACAGACTGATTGGAGATTTTCTGCCTGCTTGGAAAAGGCCCAGGTAGGCAGCCAAACAAAAAACAGGTGAATAGATTTAGACAGACTTTTGTAATTAGCTTAGTGCCACAGTGAGAGGTAAGAGGTGTGTAGTTAGATAAGCATCCCCATGTGCACGTGAAAAAAAAGAGGGAAAAATCATAAAATTCCCAAGTGTGTTTTATATAGCTACAGCTAGAGAGGGGATACTCTTGGGATTTGTATGTAATGGTAGTTGTTCTAAAAATATGTAAGTGGAATTTTATTCAATAGAAAATAAACTTTACAGTTTATCAGTGAATTAAATATATACTACATAGTAATTACATATTTAATATATATAGTAATTATTTTGGCAAGTATATTACTGCCATTACTTTTAGAGTTAGGCTAGACCTACATGAGTTGTAAAGATCACAAGGACTGCTTCCCTGCCCTCTTCCATCCAAGTACTAACCAGGCCCGACCCTGCCCTCTGAACCAAGCTTCCTGCCCTAGCACACTTCTCTTGGTTTGGGCCTGACCTCATCCTCTGGTCCCTCTCCTCCCTCACCTTCCCAACCTCAAGACCTTTAAAGGCATTTGAATCTTAGAAAGGAATAGGGCCTTTATCCCTTTCTTCTGCTACATGAGTCACTAGCTAACTTAATAACCAATTTTCAAGCTAATATTAATAGACGATAATGTGTTACCAAATACACACACGTATTTTAATAGGAGCCTTCAGGTTCTTATCCCAAGTATATGAATGATTGGAATAAGAGTTTCAGGCAACTTGATTGCCTGTTTAAAGGAAAGAGAAGACAGTAATAGGACCTTTTGGGGTCCCATCAGACAAAATTACATAATTAATTGCTTAATCTGTCTACTGACCTGGTTAGACTTTTTCTATAATATGGCTTCTGGGCCAAAGGTGTGTAAATGTGCATTCCACGTCACCATTTCTGTCTCAACATTGAGTAACGTCACACACAGAACAGGATGGCTAAACTATACATTCACTGCATGAGCATAACATTGTAAAAATCAGTTAAGAGATCAAACCAACATTTTTAACTGTCTTAACTGATAATATTGGTTATTCCCTCATTCATCTTTATGCTCTTTTATATTTTTAAAACATTTAAACACTCCTTATTTTACTTGACCTTCACGACAGCATGGGGAGAGAGAGACAGGCAGCCATTATTCATCTCCATTTTACAGTTGTGTAAACTGCTGCTGAGACCTTTGTTCAAGGTAACACAACTACTAGAGAGTTGAGGCAACACTAGATAGTTTGGTTCTTCATCTCAGATGTTCCTGTCACCACTTAATGTTGTTTATTGCTGTGTGCATGAAAAATACTTTATTTTTATTTTAGAGAGCACACGGGCAGGGGAGAGGGGCAGAGGGAGAGAGAGAATCCCAAGCAGGCTCCATGCCGAGTGCAGAGCCTGATTTCATGACCCTGGGATCATGACCTGAGCCAAAATCAATAGTCGGATGCTTAACCAATGAGCCACCCAGACGCCCCTGAAGAGCACTTTAAATATGTCTAGAGACTTTTACCATTAGACCTTTTTTGGTAAAACTCTATGTTCATATAAAAAATAAACTTTTAAAAGTACACTTAGGTAGGGACGCCAAGATGGTGGGATCGAGCCCCACGTGGGGCTCTGAGCTGACAGTGTGGAGCCTGCTTGGGATTCTCACTCTCTCTGCCCCTCCCCCACTCGTGCTCACGCACTCTCAAATAAACTTTAAAAAATATACACTCAAAAAAAATTTATCTCATCAGCCATAATAAAAATTATTTCTATAAACATTTGTCATATATAATTCTAGACTTTAGTCTTCCTCTAGGCATGAGTATATATAATTTTAACACTATTAATCAGTATCCTGTCCTTTTCACTTCGCTATGAAACATGAGCTACCTTTCATGACACTTCATTTTTCTAAACACAGAATACTTTGTTGTTTTGATATAATTAAGTAGTATCATACCGATTGTTGTTTAAATTGCTTCCTTTTTTGCTGTTTTACGGGATTGTCTTTTTTTTTTTTCTTCATTCTACTTTCCACTTGTGTTTTTGTAGCTTGTATTCCTAGAAGTAGAGCTGCTTGGTTCAAGGCTATGGATGTTTTGGGGCACCTGGTGGCTCAGTTGGTTAAGCATCTGACTCTTGATTTTGGCTCACATCATGATCTCATGGTTCATGAGTTTGAGTCCTGTGTCAGGCTCTGCAGTGACAGCATGGAGCCTGCTTGGGATTCTCTCTCTCTCTCTCTCTCTCTCTGCCCCTCCCCCACTCACACACACACACACACACACACACTCTCTCTCTCTCTAAATAAGTAAACTTAAAAATATATATATATGGATGTTTTTAGGACTTTTGATGGCTTTAAAATTGGGCTCCAGAGAGGTTATAACAATACACAATGCCAATGGTAGTATATGAGAGAGGTCACTTCCTCGTAATCTTACCAACACTGAATGTTATTTTTTTTTTTAAGTTTATTTATTCTTAGAGGGAGGGAGAGAATCCCAAGCAGGCTCCGCACTGCCAGTGCAGAGCCCAACACTGGGCTCCAGCTCAGGAATGCGAGACTTTGACTTGAGCGGAAATTAAGGCGGAAGCTTAAACAACTGAGCCACCCAGGTGCCCCGGATGTTATTATTTGTTTTTTATCATTGCCTGCCAAATAAGTGAAAAGTGCTACAGCACTGATTTTTGTATATTGCCTCCTTACATATTGGTCTTATTTCAAATAGAGTTTGTGTTAATGTGTTAGAATTTTAGTCTTATTTCAAATAGAGTTTGTGTTAATGTGTTAGAATTTTAGGATAGACAGTCCTATCATCTGCATGTACTTCGGCATTTTCTTTATCTTACTTCTTATTTGACTGTATTACGTAGCTATTCCAGAGAAATATATTACAGTAATAGTGATTAGTGCAGACTTCTTGTTCAACATTATAGTAAAAAAACCTAATGTTTGGCCATTAATTTTAATATTAGTCATAGATATAAGAGATATATTATTACGCTGAGGAAATTTTATTCAGTTTTTCTAATTCTAATTCATTACAATTGTGCTCAGGAGTAGATACGAAATTCTAACAATACTTTTTTGACATAAATTGACATGATCATACAATTCTTCTCATATGACCTAATGAGGATCTTTGTATTTCCAAGATAGACTTTACTTGGTCATATAATACTCTTCTTTAATAAACACCTGGATTTGATTAGTAAATAATTTAAGATTCTTGCATATATGTAAATGTTTTGTTTTGTTAATTGGATATCTTTAGGTAGGGTTATACCAACCTTCTAGAATTAATTATACTAGCCTTCTAGCATCTGGAGGGTCAAGAAAGTATTGAATTCATAAAACAGGAAAAAGGAAAGGATGTTGTGGGGGAAAAAAATCAGGACAAAAATAAGTATCCAAATAAATGAAGTAGAATGGTTGAAAGTTATCAAGAAAATCTGTGAAGAAGAACTTAAAAAATGTTAAACTATTATAGAAAAGATAAGAACTACAGGGAATCAGTCCAAGAGGTCCAAACCCGATTAAAAGGAGTTCCAGTGAGAGAGAGAGAGAGAGAGAGAGAGAGAGAGACATGAGAGATGCATGAACATTATTCGGTAAACAGAAATGAAGTTTCCAGAGAGAGCAGTTTGTAAGAGCTGTCCAAAGTCAAGTTGGATACATGGAAAAGCTCCTGGGAAATTTTATGAACACTGAGATTACACAGAAGATCTTTAAAGCTTCTAGGGAGAAGAAACATCCAAATAAGGCCAATCAGAGTGACATCAAATTGCTTTGCAACTCTATGTTCTGGGACACAAGGGAACAATGCCTTCACTGTTCTGAGGAGAAATAGCTCTGAATCTAGAACAGACCAAATGTGACAGTTAAATATATAAGGCAAGGAGTATCTAAGGATTATTCCTTCTTAGAACGTTCCCGGAGATTGTACTCTAGCAAAAACAAAACAAAAACAAGAAGGCTGAATAAATTTTAAAAAGAGAAAGACATGGAATCCAAGGATCCAACCCAATGAACAGGAATCCCAAGACCCCACAGTGATATAATAGGCCCAAAGCGCAATACAGTAAAACCTTGGTTTGTGAGCATAATTCATTCCAGAAACATTCTTGTAATCCAAAGCACTTGGATATCAAAGTGAATTTCTCCATAAGAAATAATGGAAACTCAGATGATTCGTTCCACAACCCAAAAATGTTCTTATAAAAATGATAACAATACTGTAACATAATACAAAATAATAAAAAAAAATACAATATATAAGGAAAAATAAGCAAATTAACCTGCACTTACCTTTGAAAACCTTTGTGACTAGTGTGAGGGAGACGAGAGAGGAGGGTTATCATGTGGGACAACTTTCACTATCACTAATGGAATCACTGCTATCTGTTGGCTCAATGGAATCTTTTTCTTTTCTATGAAACTGTAATAAGGAACCTATCCAATGACACTTGTTTTTGCCTCCTTTTGAGAATTTTGCAGAAATGTGACCTAGCACTGTCATTAAACAGATTCATGGCTCGTACTGCTACAGCCTTATTCGGATGGTACTTTTCTACAAAAGTTTGTTTGCTCTGTTTCATACATTTTACACATCTCCCTAATCTCATTTGAAGCGAGGGATTCCTCCACCTTTTTCTCCTCCTCCTCTGCAGACCAGATGCAGATGTAGACTTCTCATAGAATCTTGCAGTTTCAGCCACTTGAATCTCTCAGTTGTACTTCTTGGTGATTACCATCTTAACTTTCACTGTAATCATCTCCTTCTTCTTACTTTCTTTTCAACCTTTTTCTGCATGAGGGCTGTTGTATATGCTCATGTGGATGTTGACTACAGTGCCATGTTAATAAACTTGCAATATACTGTATTTAATGTGACTGACAATAAGGCAACAGAGGAAAGGGTCTATATCTGCAGGCAGCCTGACCTAGAATGAAGCAAAGCATTCCTAAGCTTACTCTTGTGGGGAAGAGCAAAGGACTGTCCATAGGTGCTTTGAAGTGACAAAAAATATACTAGTGTGGGCACCTTCTGATGTTCTGAAAAATCACTAATTTCTGCCAAACACCACAGCCTGAGACCGAGCATCCGAGCATGGGAGATGAACACCCACAATGCCGAGCGAGAGAGAGAGAAGAACCATTAGCTCAGTTGTGATCATGTGGTGTTCGGCATACTACTACTCGTATTGCAAGATATCGCTTGTTTATCAAGTTAAAATTTATTAGAAATGTTTGCTCATCTTGTGGAACACTTGCAGAACAGGTTACTCGCAATCCAAGGTTTTACTGTATGTTCACGTTGAAGTAGGAGAATGAAGGATTGTTTGACAGCAACCCTTAAAGAAAGGGAAATTTTATAGACTAGAAAATATGGCTGAAAACTTGGAAAAACTTTTATATATGGAAAAAGGCAACCAGAAACTCCACAGACAACAGAAAACCATACAAAAAAGGCAAAGTCTAAATTTAAGTATACTAGAAAGTAGAGTAATACAGCCAAATAATTTGATATTGCGACCATTCTCCTTTGAGTAGCACAAGAAGCGTGTTCACAGCACAGTACTTGTCTCTACAGTGAGTAATATGTACCAGATCATAATTTATAAGATCTTACAAAATGGCTTTTCATATTTGAAACATTTTATGTGTTTTACAGATGGTTTTCCAATTTTTAAAATCAACAAGTTGCAGAAGACGATGGCAAGCTGCCCAGCAACAATTTGTCCAAGTCCCCCAAACCTCTGCTCTAAGTTACTAATTTCTTTTCAGAGGAACATAATTGAAATGATGTGTGTTCATAGGAGCTCTTATTCACTTTTCCCTTCTACTGCGCTGAAATACAAAATTTGCCTGCAGCCAAGCTACAACCTTGCAGGCAAAGACAATAGTCCCAAAGATGGTGGCAAAGCACAGTGGAAAGAACCTGGGGATGGAGTAAAAGGAAAATTGTAGATAGTGACAAGATAAAAAAATATATATATATATACAACAGATTAAGAGGTTAGAGACCGAAGGGAATTGCAATTAAAAGTGGGGTTCTGAGGAAGGTCTCTCAAATAGGTAATATAGGAGCAGGGACACAAAGCAAGTAAAGGAGCAAGGTTGTCTGAGAAAAAGTGTTCCAGGTAGAGGATAAGGCACTTACAAAAGCTTTAAGACCAAGGACCTCCGGGGGGTGTGCAGAGTCCAGCATAGAGGCCAGTATGGCTGACAGAGTGAGTAGACAGGATTACAGAAGATGAGGACAAGAGGCAGTGGAGGGCCAGATGATATAGGACCTTGCTGGCCAGGATAAAGATCCTGGATTTTACTCTGAGATGGTTACAGCACTGGAAGATTTTGAGTAAAGGAGTGCAAGATCTAAACAGGTCATTCTGACTACTTTGTGGAGAAGACACCGTAGCAGGGAAAGTGTGTGAAGGCAGGCCAAGTAAAAGGCTATTTCAGTTGTTCTTGCAAAAGATGATGGTAGTTTGGTCCAAGGGTTATTGGGAGAGGTGGGAAAAAGAAGTTTAACTCAAAGCATACACACATGCACACACACGCACACACTGTAATCTTCAGAAGAACTGTGAACATAAATTATTGCCTCAGGATGTAGGGTACATTGCTTTTCATCGTAAGCCCTTGTTGGTTACTGCTTTTCTTTTTTAAGCTATGAACATGTATTACCTTGATTTTTAAAACTCTTTTTAAAAATCTAAGGAAACAGAATATGTTACCTTTAATGTTTTTCTGTATCAGTGTATATATACCTACCTGACTCATTTTTTTAATTATAAAGGCTTTATTGATTTACAGAAATAGGAAAAACAATCCTAAAATTTGTATGGAACTACAAAGGACACCAAGTAGCCAACACGATCTTGAGAAAGAAGAACAAAGCTAGAGGCATCAAACTTCCTGATTTCAAAATATATTACAAAGCTACAGTAATTAAAACAGTGTGGTACTCACATAAAGATGATGAGCAGACAATGGAACAGAATAGAGAGCCCAGAAATAAATACACATATATACAGCTAACTGATCTTCAACAAGGATACCAACTGTACACAACGAGGAAAGAGTAGCCTCGTCAGCAATGATGTTAGGAATCTGCATGATAACCACATGCAGAAAAATGAAACTGGACTCTTACACCATGTAAAAAGTCAACTCAAAATGGGTTAAAAAGTCAAACATAAGACCTAAAACTAAAACTCTTAGAATAGGGGAAAGCATCATGACATTGGTCTTGGCATTGATTTCATTGATATAATACCAAAAGCACAGGCAACAAGAACTAAAATAAGTGGGACCATATCAAACTAAGAAGCTCTGCACAGCAAAGAAAACAATTCAAAGAGTGAAGGATAACCTACAGACTGAGGGAAAATATTTGCAAACTTTATATCTGATAAAAAATTAATCTCTAAAATATATAAGGCTTTCCAACAACTCAATAACCAAAACATCTACATTACTTATAAAGCTAATCAGGAAGTTAGCACAACACACTCTTTTTTAAATGGTTAAGATGGGCACTTTTATTATTTCTTATATTTTTCTGTCCAGAGAAAACATAGAAAAATTTAGACATTGGAGAAATAATAAGAATGAAAAGTGGCGCCTGGGTGGCTCAGTTGGTTAAGTATCTGACTTCAGCTCAGGTCATTATCTCATAGTTTGTAAGTTTGAGCCCCATATCAGGCTCCATGCTGACAGCTCAGAGTCTGGAGCCTGCTTCAGATTCTGTGTCATCTTCTCTCTCTGCCCCTCCCCTGCTCGTGCTCTCCTTCTCTCTCTTTCTCCCAGAGACCCCGCAAAAAAGGAGAATTCCAATATCCCTGATGAATATGGATGCAAAAATTCTCAACAAGATACTAGCAAATTGAATTCAACAGCATATAAAAAGAATTATTCACCATGACCAAGTGGGATTCATTCCTGGGCTGCAGGGCTAGTTCAATATTTGCAAATCAATGTGATACATCACATTGATAAAAGAAAGGATAAGAACCATATGATCTTGTCAATAGATGCAGAAAAAGCATTTGACAAAATACAACATCCTTTCTTAATAAAAACCCTCAAGAAAGTCGGGATAGAAGGAACATACCTAAGCATCATAAAAGCCATATATGAAAAACCCACAGCTCATATCATCCTCAATGGGTAAAAACTGAGAGCTTTCCCCCTGAAATCAGGAACACGACATGGATGTCCACTATCACCACTGTTGTTTAACGTAGTGTTGGAAGTCCTAGCCTCAGCAATCAGACAACAAAGTGAAATAAAAGGCATCCAGATTGGCAAAGAAGAAGTCAACCTTTCACTTTTCACAGATGACATGATACTCTACATGGAAAACCCAAAAGACTCCACCAAAAACCTGCTAGAACTGATACATGAGTTCAGCAAAGTCACAGGATATAAAATCAATGTACAGAATCAGTTGCATTTCTATACACCAATAATGAAGCAACAGAAGGAGAAATCAAGAACTCGATCCCATTTGCAATTGCACCAAGAACCATAAAATACCTAGGAATAAACCTAACCAAAGATGTAAAAGATCTGTATGCTGAAAACTAATGAAGGAAATTGAAGAAGACACAAAGAAATGGAAAAACATTCTATATTCATGGATTGGAAGAATAAGTGTTGTAAAGTGTCAATACTACCCAAAGCTATCTATACATTCAATGCAATCCCAATCAAAATTGCACCAGCATTCTTCTCAAAGCTAGAACAAAAAAAATCCTAAGATCTGCATGGAACCACAAAAGACCCTAAATAGCCAAAGTAATGCTGAAAAAGCAAAACAAAGCAGGAGCCATCACAATCCCAGACTTTAGCCTCTACTACAAAACTGTGATCATCAAGACAGTATGGTATGGCTCAAAAACAGACACATAGACCAATGGAATAGAATAGAGAACCCAGAATTGGACCCACAAATGTATGGCCAATTAATCTTTGACAAAGCAGGAAAGAGTATCCAATGGAAAAAAGACAGTCTCTTTAGCAAATGGTGCTGGGAGAACTAGACAGCAACATGAAGAATGAAACTGAACCACTTTCTTACCATACACAAAAATAAACTCAAAATGGATACAAGACCTAAATGTGAAATAGGAAACCATCAAAACCCTAGAGGAGAAAATAGGCAACAACTTCTTTGACCTCAGCCACAGCAATTTCTTGCTGGACACGTCTCCAAAGACAAGGGAATTAAAAGCAAAAATCAACTATTGGGACCTCATCAAGATAAAAAGCTTCTGCACTGCAAAGGAAACAATCAACAAAACTAAAAGGCAACCAACAGAATGGGAAAAGATATTTGCAAATGACATATCGGATAAAGGATTAGTATCCAAAATCTATAAGGAAACTTACCAAACTCAGCACCTGAAAAACAGTCCAGTTGTTCGGATTGAAAATGGAAAGAAATGGGCAGAAGACATGAACAGACACTTTTCCAAAGAAGACATCCAGATGGCCAACAGACACATGAAAAGATGCTTAGCATCACTCATCATCAGGGAAATACAAATCAAAACCACACTGAGATACTATCTTACACTAGTCAGAGTGCCTAAAATTAACAATTCAGGAAACAACAGATGCTGGCAAGAATGTGGAGAAATGGGAACCCTCCACTGTTGGTAGGAATGCAAACTGGTGCAGCCACTCTGGAAAACAGTGTGGAGGTTCCTCAAAAAATTAAAAATAGAACTACCCTATGACCCAGCAATAGCACTACTAGGAATTTAACCAAAGGATACAGGAGTGCTGATTCATAGGGGCATGTGTACCCCAATGTTTACAGCAGCACTTTCAACAACAACCAAATTATGGAAAGAACCTAAATGTCCATCAACTGATGAATGGATTAAGAAGATGTGGTGTGTATACATATATATGTGCGTGTATATATTTGTATATATATATATATATATACACATATATATATGTATATATGTACATATATATGAATATGAATATATTGAATATATATGTGTATATGAATACTACTTGGCAATGAGAAAGAATGAAATCCTGCCATTTTCAGCAACGTGGATAGAACTGGAGGGTATTATGCTAAGTGAAATAAGTCAGTCAGAGAAAGACAGATATCATATGTTTTCACTCGTATGTGTAACTTGAGAAACTTAACAGAAGAACATGGGGGAAGGGAAAGGGAAAAAAATAGTTACAAACAGAGAGGGAGGGAGGCAAACCATAAGAGACTCTTAAATACAGGGACCAAACTGAGGGTGGATGGGTGGGGGGAGCAGGGTAGAGGGGAAAATGGGTGATGCGCATTGAGGAGGGCATGTGTTGGAATGAGCACTGGGTGTTGTGTGTAAGTGATGAATCAGGGGAATCTACCCTCAAAACCAAGAGCACACTGTATACACTGTATGTTAGCCAACTTGATAATAAATTATATTTAAAAATAAACATTAAAAAATAAATAAAGATAAAAGAATGAACACTGCTTTCTCAGTGGGAAACATTCTCAGGTAGTTTATTTAATGTTCAGATAACAGAGTGCCCTCTGTACTTGAAAGGTACAGTAGTTCTCAGTTACAATGAGTGCTCAGTTCATATTAGAGAGTTGGCCAAAATTAAATACAACCGAATGAAAATATGAACTTCAGTTACACAATTTTTAATATTAGAGTAATACTTAAAATGTCATCAAATCAGCCAGAATTTGAAAAATAGGATTTGAGATTATCACTAGTAGTCATCATTTATTTTCTGAGTTATCTGAAGATGCCAGGAATTGAGGATACACTTTATATAGCTCAGAAAATTGGAAAATTCTTCTGTATATTGAGAGTTACATGGTGGCATATTTATACTCTTCTGATCCTAATTGTACCTTATGGAATAAAATTTGCATTTTACTATTTTAATTTTCCTTCACTTTCATCAGTGTTTTCACTAGAAGGAATAAAACCTATTTTGGATTTTTTTCATCCATCCCAACCTATGCCATATGTCCCAGATTTGATTGTAGAGCCCCTATTTCATAAGAATTTTAAAGATAAATTTAGCCATAGCTATATTAAGAAGAAGGATTATAAAATGTTTCCTACTTGGAATCAGAACATGGGAAAACAAATTTTCCTACAATTCTACAATCCATGTAACTGTTAAAACACATGTATAATTTTTTTTAATGTTTGTTTATTTTTGAGAGAGAGCACGAGACTACGTCTTCTACAATTGCACATGATATAAAAGCAGAATGAGTAACTGAAATTTTCATTATGGAATATGTGAGAATAATAACACTAAACATTCAAGACTAAATACGCACATGTGCTATTGAAGTCATCCAGCTCTAAAGGAGAGAGAGAGACTTGGTGATGGCCATGTCACCTCCAATGTCATCTCTGCAGATGACATGATATTATATATAGAAGACCCTGAGGACTCCACCAAAAAATGGAGTCCACCAATCAACCAATCAACCAACCAACTCCACCAATCAACTATTTCAGTAAATTTTCACGATACAAAATCAGTAAACAAAATATCTGTATATGAACAACATACTGTCAGAAAGAGAACTTAAAACAATTCCATCTACAATAGCATCAAAAAAGTAAAATACTAGGAATAAATTTAACAAAGGAGACAAAAGACCTGCATGCTGAAAACTACAAGACATTGATGAAAGAAATCAAAGAGGACACAAATAAATGGAGATATATTCTGTACTCATGAATTGGAAGAAATAATATTGTTAAAAGGCCCATACTACCCAAAGCAATCTACAGATCCAATATACTCCCTATCAAAATTCCACTGGCATTCTTCACAGAAATAGAACAAACAATCCTAAAATCAGTATGGAACCCCAAAAGACCACCAGTAGCCAAAATAATTTTGAGAAGAACAAAGCTGGAGGCATCACACTTTCAGTTTTAAACTATATTACAAAGCTGTAGTAATCAAAACAATATGGTACTAGCATAGAAACAGACAAACTGATTAACAGAACAGGGTAGAGGCTACAAATAAACCCACACATATATGGTCAACTAATCTTTGGCAAAGAATATACAATGAGAAAGGGCAGTCCCTTCAATAAATGGTGCCTGGTAAACTGGACAGCACATGGAAAAGAATGAAATTGGACCCCCTACACAAAAATCAACTCAAAATGGATTAAGAACTTGAAGACCTGAAACCCTAAAACTCCTAGAAGAATACACTGGGGGGTAATCCCATTGACATTAATTTTAGTGATGATTTTTTTGGATTTGGCACCAAAAGCAAAGCAACAAAAGCAAAAGTAAACAAGTGGGACTACATCAAATCTAAAACCTGCATAGCAAGAAAACCATCAACAACATGGAAAAGAAACCTATGGAATTGAAGGAAATACTCTGTAAACCACATATCCAATAAGAGGTTAATATTTAAATATATAAGGAACTCTTATAATGCAAGAGCAAAAAAAAAAAAAATAAAGAGATAATGCTGGTGAAGATGTGGAGAAACGAGGACACTTGTACGCTGTTGGTGGAAACATAAACTGGTACGTTCCTCAAAAAATTAAAAATAGAATTACCAAGGTCACTGGGCAGCTCAGTTGGTCAAGCACTCCACTCTTGATTTCAACTCAGGTCATGACCTCAGGGTTTATGAGTTTGAGCCCTGTGTTGGGCTCTGTGCTGATAGCATGGAGCCTACTTGGCATTCTCTCTTTCTTCCTTTCTCTGCCCCCACATAAAAAACAAATAAACATTACAAAAAGTCACCTGGATATTTTTTTAGAAAAATAGAACTACCATATGATTCGGCAGTCCCACTTCTGGCTATCTATCCAAAGAAGGTAAATCATGATCTCGATGAGATAACCATATTCCATGTTCATAGCAGCAATATTCACAATTAGCCAAGGTACAGAAACAACCTAAGTGTCTTTCAGATGAATAGATAATGAAAATGTGATTTTATATATATGTATGTATATACACATACAAATACATAAAGACACACGCACACACAGGAATATGATCTAGCCAAAAAAATAGTCAAACTCATAGAAACAAATCATAGAAAAGTAGTTGCCAGGGGCTAGAGGGTGGGGAAAATAGGGAGAGGATGGTAAAAGGATAAGAACTTTCAATTATAAGCTGAATAGGGTCTGAGGATCTAATGTATAACATGGTGACTATAGTTGACAACACTGTGGTAATAATTAGAACTTGCTAAGAGAGTAGAACTTAAATGTTCTCACCAAAAATAAGTCAATACATGAGGTGATGAATATGGTTAATTAACTCAATGGGGGAAATTCTTTCACGGTGGATATAAATACAAAATTATCATGTGCACTGTGAACATCTTACAATTTTAGTACAGTTTTGTCAGCTGTACCTAAACAAAACAGTAAATTGACATCCATGGAATTGAAGTCATCTAGATCCATAGGGGAAAATTGGATTCAGCGATGACCATGGTCACTGAAAGATAATCTGACTTTCCTGAGGTGACCTACTGTCATACCCAGGGACATCCTGGCCTTTAAGCTTTATATTAGACCATCACTGGTTTAGAAACATCTTTATCTGCTTAGAATCATAAATAATATGCTGAGGATGCCACACTTGCCCCCAAAACAATTATTTTGTGATTATTGCCATATACATGTTTTCTCCTGAGACAAAGGCCAATGAAGAGAAATTCTCAAGGAAAGGGGATCATTGCTGTAATCATTGTCATACAACTGTTTAATGACACCAGGAAATGTGAACTTGACAAAGAGGCTAGAATATTAAAGGAACTCCTTTACCACATAGAACTGGAAAAGTCACAGTTGTGCTTTGCTTTTTTCTAATAAGTTCTAAGTTGCCTTTTAAGTGGGAGAAAAATATGGTTCAAAGATAACTGTGGTGACATCCCATTAGTTTCATTGTTAGATGCTAAGGATTTAAAGGACTCAGATTATAGCAGCTATTTGTTTTCTGTGGTAGACAGGCCAGATTTTGATATATACTGTATTCAGAATTCTCTCAGCACAAGGAGTAACTAACCATGTATGCTCAAACCCACTCATGAATACATTCTCTTGGAGGAGCCCTCCCGAGGTCAAAACAAATATGAAACACTGACCTCAGAAACTTTCCTTCAAAGGAGCCACAATTTGATTTCACTTGTTTGTAGAGCAATTTATGCACCAGGGCATCTTGTAAACAGTAGAGCATCTGTCAGCAATTAGTGGTTTTTAACAGCTCGGTGTGGTCAGGTAAAGAGAAGAGGAGTCCTACAAATACCACTCTCATCCAGAATTACTGGGCCTATCCATACCTGCACCTCCCTGAGGAACAACATTAGAGGCTTAACACAGGGGACAGAGGGGCATAGACTTCACTAAAATAATCGAGCCATCCAATGAACAAACATGCAAATAACAAGTATAATCGAGGGGGTGGGGAGTAGAGTAAGGGAAGACCAGTAACCAGAAATGCCACCATATATTATCTAAACGTTCAGTTTTCAACAAATATGATGAGCCATGGGGGTGCCTGGCTGGCTCAGTCACAAAAGTGTACAACTCTTGATCTCGGGTCGTGAGTTCAAGCTCCATGTTGGGTGTAGAGATTACCTAAAAATAACAAAAAATGAAAGGGAGAGAAGGAAAGGGAGGGAGGGAGGGAGGAAGGAAAAGAGACAATTCAATGATTGGAAGCTTTAATACCCCCACTTTCAATAGTGAGTAGAACTAGAGAGAAGATCAACAATGAAGATTTGAACGATACAACAAACCAACTAGACCTAAAAGATATCTCTAGAACACTTTATTCAGCAAGAGAATATATGTTCTTCTCAAGGATGCATAAAACATTTTCTAGGACAGGCTGTATGCTAGGTCAAACAAACCTCAATGAGTTTAAAAGGATGGAAATAATGCAAAATATGTTTTCTGATCCCAAAGGAATGAAATTAGAAATAAGTTAACGGGGGGGGGGGGGGGGAGTGGGAACATCAACAAATATGACAAAATTAAACAGCAGACTCCTAAATAACCAATGAGTCAAAGAAGAAATTACAAGGGGAATCAAAATTCTTAACATGAATGAAAATGAAGACCTAATGCACCAAAACTTAGGGAATGCAGCTAATGCAGTGCGTAGAGGGAAGTTTATAGCTTTAAATGCCTTTATTAAGAAAGAAGAAAGATCCCAAATCTACCCTTCTACCTTAAGGCACTGGAAAAATAACAAACTACACCTAAAACAAGCAGAGGAAAGGAAATAACCAGTAGAGCAGAAATTAGAGACTAGAGAATCAACAGAGAAAAATCAGTGAATTCAAAGTTGATGCTTTGGAAATAGTAATAAAATTGACATTTAGCTAGATTGACCAACAGGGGAAGAAAGGACTCAAACTGCTAGAATCAATCAGAAATGAGAAAAAGGACATTACTACCAACTTTATAGAAATAAAAAGGGCTTTGTAAAGGAATACTATACCAGGAACAAGTATATGCCAAGACATTATATACCTATTTTTTTTTAATGTTTATTTATTTTTGAGACAGAGACAGAGCATGAACGGGGGAGGGGCAGAGAGAGAGGGAGACACAGAATCGGAAGCAGGCTCCAGGCTCCGAGCCATCAGCCCAGAGCCTGACGCGGGGCTCGAACTCACGGACCGCGAGATCGTGACCTGAGCTGAAGTCGACGCTCAACCGACTGAGCCACTCAGGCGCCCCTATATACCTATTTTTTAATGCTTTTTTACTTATTTATTTTGAAAGAGAGCGAGCATGAGCAGGAGAGGGGCAGAGAGAGAGAGAATCTCAAGCAGGATCCGCACTGTCAGCTCAGAGCCCGATGTGGGGCTGGAACTCACAAACTGTGAGATCATGACCTGAGCAGAAATCAAGAGTCAGATGCTTAACCGACTGAGCTACCCAGGTGCTCCAGATATCTATTTTTCTAATAGATATTGGTGAAATGGACAAATTCCTAGAAAGACAAACTATTAAAACTGAATCAAGAAGAAATAGACAATTGAAATCATAGCAAGTGTAGAAAGTGAACAAGTACTTAAAATACCTACCTACAAAGAAAAGCCCAGATCCAGATGGCTTCACCACTGAATTCTACCAATTTAAACAATACTAGTACTTTACAAAATCTTCTAAAAATAGAAGAGAGTGGGGGCACCTGAGTGGCTCAGTTGGTTGAGCCTCTGACTTCAGCTCAGGTCATGATTTTGAGCCCTGTGTTGAGCTCTGTGCTGACAGCTCAGAGCCTGGAGCCTGCTTCAGATTCTGTGTCTCCCTCTCTCCGTGCCCCTCCCCTACTAGTGCGCATATGCGCTCGCTCTCTCTCTCTCTCTCTCTCTCAAAAATAGACATTAAAAAAAAAAAATAGAAGAGAGTGAATACTTCCCAACTCATTTTATGAAGCCACTATTAGCCTTGTACCAAACCAGAAAATTACAAGAAAACTGTAGACGAATTTTTTATGAGTATGAATGCAAAAATCCTAGACAAAATACAGCAAACTAAATCCAGCAACTTATAAAAATAATCTGATACCCTGATCAAGTAGGGTTTAAGTCAGGAAATGCAAAGGTGATTCAACAGCTGAAAATCAACTATTAAAGACACGGTATCAATAGAATAAAAAAGCAAATAGCACAAATCATCTCAATAGAAGCATATGACAAAAGCCAGCACCCTTGCATGATAAAAACACTCACCAAATTAGGAATAAAAGAGAATACCTCGACCTGAGAGTGTCTACTAAAACCCACAGTTAACATCAGCTTACTGGTGTAAGAGGGGATGTTTTCCTGATAAGAAAGAAGACAAGGATGACCGCTCTCACCACTTTTTTCAACATTGAACTACAGGTCTAGTCAAGGAAGTCAGGCAGAAAAAAAAATAAGATTGAAAAGGAAGTAAAGTATCCCTGTCTGCCGATGACATGATTTTATAGATACAAAATCCTAAGGAATTCACTAAAAAAAAAAAACTATTGGAACTAATGACTTCAGTAAAGATCGGAGGATACATATCAATATGCAAAAATCAGTTTTATTTTTATAAACCTGCAGTGAACAGCCTAAAAGTTAAATTAATAAAGTAATTTCATTCATATAATAGCATCACAAAGAATAAAATACTTAGGTATTAATTTAACAAAAGGAGGACAAACTCTGAAAATGACAAAACACTGTTGAAAGAAATTGAGGTTCAAAAGAAGTGGAAAAATATCCCCTGTCTATAAAATTATAAAACCATAATTGAACCTCATCAGAACTAAAAACTCCATGCTTCACAGGACACCATTAAGAAAGTACAAAGATAACCCACAGAATGGGAGAAAATATTTGCAAATCATTTATCTGATAAAGGGCTTTTATCCAAAATATATAAAGAGCTCTTTACAACTAAATAATAAGCGAAATCACCCAAATTTTTTAAAAAGTGGAGAAAGGATCTGAATAGACATTTCTCCAAAGAAGTTATAAAAACGGCCAATGAAAAAATGCTCAATATCATTAGTCGTTAGGGAAATGCAAATCAAAAGCACAAGATACTACTTCACACCCACTAAGATGGCTAGAATCAAAAAGTTGGATAATAACAAATGTTTGCCAAGATGTAGAAAAATCAGAAGCATCATACACTGCTGATGTAAATATAAAATGGTACAGCCATATTGGAAAACAGTATGGCAGCTCCTCAAAAAGTTAAACATAGAATTACCATATGTCTCCACAGTTCCACTCCTAGGTATATACCCAAGATAAATGAAAACAGCTTGCCCAAGCAAAAACATATCCACAAATGTTTACAGCAGCATTATTCATAATAGCCAGAAAGACTAAAACAACACAAATGTTTATCAAATGATGAATGGATAAACAAAATGTGTATATTCATACAGTGGAATATTATTCAGCAAAAAGGAATGAAGTACTCATATATACTACAACGTGGATGAACCTGGAAAACATTACCCTAAGGGAAAGAAGCCAGCCACAAAAAAATCTATACATGATATGATTCCATCCATATGAAAGTCCAGAACAGGAACATCTATGGAGACAGAAAGTAGATTTATGGTTGTTTATTGCTTGCTGAGCGACGGGGTAGGAGGGGGAGAACGGAGGACGGTACCTACAGGGTACTGCACTTCTTTCTGATGTGATAAAAATGTTCTGACGTTGGCCATGATGATGGTTATACATACCAATATACTAAAACCACTGAATTGTCACTTCAAGTGAGTGAATTGTGTGGTATGTGAATTACATTTCAGTTAAGCTATTTAAAAAAAAAAAAAAAGGAGATCTTTGTGTACTATTCTGTAATAATCTCCAAAATGCTTTGTTAAGAAAACAAGTCCAAGAGGGGCGCCTGGGTGGCGCAGTCGGTTAAGCGTCCGACTTCAGCCAGGTCACGATCTCGCGGTCCGGGAGTTCGAGCCCCGCGTCGGGCTCTGGGCTGATGGCTCAGAGCCTGGAGCCTGTTTCCGATTCTGTGTCTCCCTCTCTCTCTGCCCCTCCCCTGTTCGTGCTCTGTCTCTCTCTGTCCCAAAAATAAAAAATAAAAACGTTGAAAAAAAAAAAAAAAAAACAAGTCCAAGAAAAAAAAGAATTATCTCACATCTTAGATGTGGTGGTAGTTACTTGAACCTCTGAGTGTGTTTAGGGTGCCTCAGTAGCTCAGTCAAGCGTCTGACTCTTGATTTCAGCTCAGGTCATGATCTCGCAGGTTTGTGAGATCTAGCCCCACAATGGGCTCTGCGCTGAGGATGTGAAGCCTGCTTGGGACTCTCTCTCCCTCTCTCTCTGCCCCTCCCCTGCTCGAACTCATTCTCTCTCTCTCTCTCTCTCTCTCTCTCTCAAATAAGTTTAATAAATAAATAAAATTCATAGAACTATGTGACGAAAGAGAAAAAGATAATTAAATCTTTAAAAAACACAATAGAAATTGAGAGAGAAGCAGGATTGTCACCAGAGTTGGTCACCCTGGTAGTGAACACCAGGAAGTCTTCAAGAAGAAAGTTACACCTGAGAGTACCTTGAAGGATGGTTTGGCTCTAGAGAGATAGATATTTAAGGGGAGGGTTGATGAAGAAAGGAAAATCGTGTCAGGCAATGTTAAGGATGGCAAAAAGTACAGGGTAGGGAAATTTCTGTCTGGGGGAGCATTAATTATTCAGTTCTGCTCAAAGGAAAGCTACCACAGGAAAGAGAACAGACCACAAACTGTGGATCTCTTTGCATGTCAGGTTAAGAATTAAACGTTACATAATCAGTGATGCGCCATGAAAGGAATCTGATCAGAACTCTGCTTTAGGGGTATTAATCTATAAAAATTATTGGTAAGTAGGAGTCCATTTAGAAGGCTGTTACATTCGTCCAGCCACGGGAGAATGAAGAACTAAGAGAGGAGGTGTGATTTGTGAGCAGGGAACAGACGGGGTTGACATTGTGGAGAGTGTAGCAGCTGGCGGGGGCGGGAGGCAAAGGTCCACAACTGGACCCGGGTCGTGAGCCTGGGTGACTGGGATGACAGTTCTATCAAGAAAAGGAAGCAAAAGCAGACAAGTCGGTTAGTTTGGTTTGAGGAACTAGGAGATCGCTAAATAAGAGATTCAGTGGCAGTTAAAGAGGGCAGTCACGTAGCAGAGCGGAAGGAGAGCATCGCCCATGTCCTCATCTATACAGCAAGAGATTTGGATTCCAAAGGCAGCATGTTACAGGGACTAAGAGACAAGATTTCAGAACCCAACTTGTCTGTGTTCAGCTACCCGTCAGCCTTTTAATCTTGCGTATGTTCTCTATGCCCTGTGAGCCTCGGATTCTGTACAATGGGGGTAATATTACATACCTACCTACTGCGGCTGCTGTGAGGAATATTTGTACAGACACATATCTTAGAACAACGCTTGGTACAAAGAAAGCTTATTGCTATGTAGATGAAGGCCCTTTCGATCTGATGACCCATTGTTGCTATGTGGTCAATTCTGTTATACTGCCACTCCAAGGAAGAGGTCAGGGCTAGACATACAGGTTAATCATTCCTTTTCAAAAGTGTTACTGAACCTGTGGCATGAGATACCAACGGAGAAAATGGAAAGAACATATGAATGGCAAGGATGGAATGTTGAGCATTATATGGGGTGGGGGTGTGGGATGGGCAGTGAAGGAACATTCAGAGAAAGAGAAAGTCAAAGGGAGTAGAAAAGACAGCTTAAGGGAAGATCACCTTCTGGAGTGGAGGCCACTTGAGCTCAGCGTGAAGAATCATGGGACACAGCTGACGGACAGGGAGAAGGTGAAGATGAAAGCAAAGGCAATTAGGGGCACCCTGGTGGCTCAGTCGGTAACCGTCCAACTTCAGCCCAGGTCATGGTCTCACAGTTCGTGAGTTCGAACCCCGCATCGGGCTCTGTGCTGACAGCTCAGAGTCTGGAGCCTGCTTCAGATTCTGTGTGTGTCTCTCTCTGCCCTTCCCTCCGCTCACACTCTGTCTCTCCCTCTCTCTCAAAAGTAAATAAACGTTAAAAAAAGAAAAAGAAAGAATGCAAAGGAAATTAATAGATGGAGCATAGTTCTGGGAAAATTCAAGAGGAAGGAAGATAATTTCTTTGATTTGGGATAAAAGATAGGAAGGATATAAAGTGATGTAATCAGAATTTTGAGTTGAGAAAGTTGGAAGGCAAGGAGACTCATGTTGGAGAACTTCCTTTTTTCTCACATTAAATAAGAAACAAGGTCATCTGGAAAGAGAGGAAGGTAGGGAATAAAATTGAAGAGTGTTTCTAAGTGGCTTTAAATATTTTCTCTAATTCTGTCCTTTGTATGAATGAAAAACAAATGACCCATGTCAATTATAATAGGTAGTATTTACTGAGACTTGAATATCTGCTCGGTATCCTGCTAAGAGCTTATTTCAAATTTAAAACCTAATAGGCAAATGGTATTACTAGCATTATCCACATACTACAGAGGGTAATTCTTGACACAGAGAAAGGATTGGAAATTGCTTAAGATCACCCAGCTAAGAAGAGGTGGGACCAAGATGAGTCTACCTGAGTTCTTAGCAATCAGGCTTTCTGAGGTTTTATTTTCAAATCTCATTAAAGCAGCGAAACATTGATTCAAGAATATGCATGCATTAATGGGATAGAATACAAAGTGTAGAAAAATAGTTCACGTATACAGTGGCACTCATTTTAATAAAGTTAACATTTCTTTTTAATTTTTTTAATGTTCATTTATTATTTTGGGAGACAGAGCGTGAGCAGGGGAGGGGCAGAGAGAGAGGGAGACACAATCCGAAGCAGGTTCCAGGCTCTGAGCTGTCAGCACAGAGCCCGACGCGGGGCTCGAACTCAAACCGCTAGATCATGACCTGAGCCAACGTCAGATGCTTAATCAACTGAACCACCCAGGTGCCCCTAAAGTTAACATTTCGAATAAGTGGGGAAAGGATGGCTTGATTGAAAATTCATTGGGCAATCAACCATTTTTAATTTTTTTAATTAATTTTGATCCTGAATTTTAAGAAATCAGAACAGTGTTGTCAGTGGCAGAGTAGAGATTAACTTAAGGGCAGAAGAGAACTTTCTGGGATAACAGGAATGTTCTATAATTTGATTAGAATTAGAATGGTTATATAGGTCCTTTTTTGGGGGGTCAAAACCCATTGAATTGTACATTTAAAATCTGTATATTGAATTGTATGTAAGTTTTATATCAATTTAAAAAGAAATCCATATGTGGATCTCCAAGACATTGTTAATGAAAAGCAAGGTATAGAACGAGACAAATGATGTGATACCATTTATACAGAGAACAAAGAAGTAACAGCGACTGAACGAAACTCTTTCTGTGGCCCCTCACTCGTGTACGTACGTCTCGTGGGCCTTGTGTTAGGAAGTATTTTCTTCTTCCTGCTCTTCTAGTGTTAGCCTACTATGCTCTTGTGGTTTCTTGAATGCAAAGAAAAGACAGACTTTTATGTTAAAACATTCGTTGAATTTCTCCACCGTTTATGATACTCAAACAAAAGTTTCCTTGTTGCTTAACTAAAGAGTGGATGGATGAACGAGGGTCCTTCTAGGCCGAAGATTCAGTAAACCCGGTTCGTTCACATGGACCTTGCGTGAAATAGGTCACTTGACCTACAAGAGATATGTGGAAAGTAAGATTTCGTTGCCTTTATATTTTGGAACAGGTGACAACCAAAGCCAAGCAACTGAAGGATTCAGTTACCTGCTCCCCAGGTGAGTCAGTGCCCCCTTCACCCCACTGAGCTAAAGTGACTTCTCCCACACAAATCCCTTTTCGTAAGGGTGGGTGCTAAGATGGACCTGATAAGTTTAAAAACCCTAAAAACCTAGTTCTTTGCTAGTACTGGGGGAGGGGCACGCAGGGGGGAACCCTCTGGACGCCACACAAACGCGCGGTGCACGGCTCCCCCACGCGGTCCACCTGCCAGCCCCACGCACACGGAGCCGTCTTTCAGAATAGACCAGCAGCTTTCCCAAGAACCCACATTTCTCAAAATATATTTCCTCCAAGACTAACTGGAATTTTGCTAGAGTCTCCATACTGTTTGCCTGGAACCAGGAAGAGAATACTTCCTAAAACCTTCTAACTTAATTTAAATACAAGTCCCAAAGACAGCAATGCAGGTGAGCAAACCCGGAGATCTCAAAAAGCCGTCCCCAGCAGGGATTCAATGTGGGGCCCTGCCGGCTTCAGGAAAGAAGGCATCTCCAGATTCCTGTTCTGCGAACACAATTCTTTGTTGGCACAGAGGCTAAAATGGGCAGTGAGAGGCCATGTGAAAAGGCCTTCCTGCAAGGCCTGCACTCTGTATTCTGGAAAAGGCAGTGTGGTGTAGACTGTGGCACAGATAGGGATCTTACTAGAGCATTGGGGCGGGGGGGGGGGGGGTAAAAAGTGACCAGAACAGGAGACGTATGGTTGAACATTCAGGGGCATCCCTGAGATGGCGCCTGAGAGCCAGTCCGTTTGCTCTTTACTGGGCAACGTGGTGGCACAGTGGCACTGGAAGCAGCTTGGAGCAGACAGCACGTCCCACAGCGTCGGTGGCTCACCTACAATGGTGTGAGCACAGCGCGAGTTTAGACAGATCCATTTTAGCTCCGCTAATGGAACGAGTCGTCCCAGTTCTGGATCGTAAAGAACATCCTTCCTTATCTAAAAAGTGTCAAAGAGGGGCGCCTGGGTGGCGCAGTCGGTTAAGCGTCCGACTTCAGCCAGGTCACGATCTCGCCGTCCGTGGGTTCGAGCCCCGCGTCGGGCTCTGCGCTGATGGCTCGGAGCCTGGAGCCTGTTTCCGATTCTGTGTCTCCCTCTCTCTCTGCCCCTCCCCCGTTCATGCTCTGTCTCTCTCTGTCCCAAAAATAAATCAACATTGAAAAAAAATAAAATTAAAAAAAGGGTCAAAGAGCCACTTTGCATTCTTTGGCCACAACCTGATTCTGTACGTGGCCCTCAGTCCCTCAGAGCGTCGGAAAGGACAAAGAATCAGACAGAACTGGGTTCAAATCCCACCTCTGCTGCTCTCTGAGACTGATTTTTGCCATCTGTAGAATTAGGATAATGACACCTATCTTTCTAGAACACCGTGAAAATTAAGCAGAATCGTAGGTGCACAGAGCCTACCACACTGCTGCGTTGGTGACAGCCGCTGTTACTCTTGTCACCTGCATTGACCTTGCCATTTTCCATCTGTGTGATAAAGTGTGTCCTTCCTCACAGGAATGGTCAGACTCTCCGAACTCAAGTCAACAGCCCAGAATCTCCGGCCCACCAGGGCCGCCACGGCCTTGCCAGATGACATCATCACCCAGCGAGAAGATGCACGGCAGGCCGGGGAGGAAGACAAGGAGGACGAGCAGGAGGAGGAAGATGACGACGAGCAGGAGGCAGTGCTCCCGGAAAGCCGGCCACGGAGGCGGAGGACGGCCAGGCCGCCTGAGGCGGCCACGAGGGTGGAGCCCGAGGAGAAGTTCAGAGGAAAGAGGCAGAAGGACTTCGATATTTCAGAACAAAACGAATCCAGTGATGAGGAGAGCCAGAAGAAAGAGAGAACTCGTGCTGCCGAGGAGCCATGGACTCAGAGTCAACAGAAGCTTCTGGAATTAGCATTACAGCAGTACCCAAAGGGATCTTCGGACCGCTGGGACAAAATAGCCAAATGTGTCCCGTCTAAGAGTAAGGTGGGTGAGGCGGGGGAAGAACAAGACCTGCGCGGCCAGCTCCACCTAATTCCCCACCTTACGCACACCCCTCTAGCGACAGCTGTCTGCGTGACCGTCCGGTGCACTTCTAAGAGCATGGTCAGTCTGTGCACCGGATTGATTAGTGTGTATGAATGAGGTCAAGATTCTAAGGAGACCGTACAGACCGGTTGGTTTTCCTCAGAAAATTCCATGCGTAGAGGATAAGTTTCACCCACAACAAGCCCGCCAACCTTCTGGAGCATTCGCCCCAGTCTGGCAGTTTGAGAGGAGCACGGGGGTGGCTGGGCCGCACCCTCATCCCTGGGGCAGCGGGAGCAGCCCTGGCGGCCGGCAGGCCCTCCCCCCGGCAGAGGCTCCCTTGAACCAGAGTGGGGGGAGGTCTCCCTCCAGCTCTGCGAGGAGCCTTTACCCCAGGGTGAGCGCGTGGCGGCCCGTGTCATGCTGGTCATCGGGTCCACAGTGCACATCACTCTGGACTCAGCAGCTGCACCAGACTGGCGAGGCCCTGGCGGCGGGGGTGGGGGCCCGGGCAGGGATGACATTTAGGATTCAACCCACCCTGCAGCCTTGACTGTTTGTACTTTAAGTCTTTTCCCCGTTTTCGGCTCTCGGCATCTGCTTACAAACCCCCACAGGTAGTTCCCAGCTAGGCGGGCAGACGGGGTGCCCCACAGAGAGCCAGCGCTCACCCCAGCCTTTGCCTTCCGTCTGCCAGTTCATGCTGCGGGGCTCACGGTGCGAGCTTTCCCACTCGGGCCTTTCCCGAAACACACACCGTCTCCTGAGTTTCTTCCCTCCTCGCTATACTCTCAGTCTGAGGCACCAAGGAACGCGGAGAAATCAGAAGAACGAGTCTCTTCTGCCCCCTGTGCCTGTCACTCAGTAGCCTCTGGGCACATTGATGTTCATTTACATTCTTATTTTTTTTTAATTGAGATTCGATGTTGGAAAATCTAGCTTGTGGCCATAAATGTCCCCGTGTGTACAGGTCTAGTTATCTATCACCTACTTTAAAATGATGGAGTTGAGAATTCCCGGGGAGAAAAATAAACCATTAGCAGTTGATCTATTTGAGAAACACAGATTCTCCCAGCCTCTCCAACTGGTTTGCCAGAAGTAATTATTTTCCCTGAATTTCCCTAGCATCTGTCAGGACACAGGCATCTACATGTGTGATGAATTGACATTGGCTTAAAATGAAGGAGCTGGAACCGTGGATTCCTAAGGATAGAACATTCAGAAACTCACTGCCTCAGGGTTTGGAAACCCTCCCGTTTGAAACAGACACGAGCAGCCCTTTTATTGTCCCGCAAGTGTTCCCCTAAAGCCTTGACATTGGAACCAGTTCCCGGAGAGGTGGCCTGCTGACTCGTCTGCTAGGGAGCGAGTCCCTAAACGTGGCCTGTGAGCCGCTGGCGATGCTGGGCCTGGAGGAGGGGACTTTGCCTGAGGCCTGCGGCTCAGCGCTCTGGGTCGCCGTGGTCCCGGTGAAGTCCCCGCATCGTGCCCGGGGCCTCGCCAGTGGGCAGCACAGCTATTAAGAAAAGGCTGGTATTTTAAAGACTGACCCCATGCGCGTGATCGTTGGGGATCCAGAGAGGCACTTCTAGAAGCATCCCTCATACCACTCCTGAGCTAGAACCCTAGGAAGAGCATGAGCACCCACTCTGTGTCCCCGGCTGATAGAAGCATCTGCCAGGGAGCAGCGATCATGTTGCTCTAGACCTTAAGTTAGTGAAGGCTTCCAACGCCTCGGAGGGGAGTATCTCTTAGCCAGAAACGGGAACAGACTCTGGAAAGTACCTCATGATGGACAGGAGAGCGTGAGGCCCCCTGGCACCGCCCGCCTCTGCTCTAGGCCCGACTCCTCGCCCCCAGCGGCCACGGCCACGGGCAGGATCTGGGCGGCGCACTCCCCGCCACGGTCCTGGGGGCTGGGCCAACGCGGCCACCACGGGAGGGTCCCCACGGCCCCTTAAGGAGAGGCAAACCCAGATGGAATAACAGGGCGGCCGGCCGGCCTCAAGTTGTCCGCTTGCTCTGACGAGACGAGCGATGACAGGGAAATGTGAAAGCTGCTCGTTATCGTTAGCGAGTTGAGAGGCATCATCGTGATGCCCGTGGTGTGCCTCACACGCAGCAGCACGGGCCCCTCACGCCAGCGGCCCACGCTGCACCTCACAGGACTGCCACTGGCCCGGGGGCACCCGGCAGCACGTGGGCCCCGGCCGGGGGGCCCTGGCGTGTGCGCGTGGGCCCGGGCGTGAGGGCCGCGGGGCTCGTCCAGCCGGTTGCAGGCCGGCCGTGGGCAGAGCGGACGCTCACGAGGCCGCCTCCCCGCACAGGCCGCGGCTGAAGCCCACGACGCTCACGCTGATCTGTGGAAATAACCGTTTCACCTCTCTTTTTCTCTTCCTGCAGGAAGACTGTATCGCTAGATACAAGTTGCTGGTTGAACTGGTCCAAAAGAAAAAACAAGCTAAAAGCTGAATATTCTGGAAGATGATGTTCACCTTCATTTTCCAAAACGATTATTTTAAAAGTCTTATGCAGAAATTTGCATTTTGTACCTCAACCTTTCTATACGTCATGTGCCTTAGTGAAAAAAAAAAAAAATTAAAAAAGTTTTTAAAATGTTGTGCTATATTGTTTAAACAAAGACTATGTTACAGGAGAAAAAGTATTCGGGTATTTTACAGATAATTTTCCCTCTCATCATCGCAAAGTTATTTCCCTGCGAACAAACTGAAAAGTGCTAACAATCGGCAAGTACAGGATTTTCAAGGAACAAATGAGCGAACGTGTAAGAATTAAAACTTAATGTGCTTTGGGGCACCTGGGTGGCTCAGGTCACGATCCCAGGGTTGTGGGATCGAGCCCCACATCGGGCTCTGCGCTGAGTGTGGAGCCTGCTTACAGCTCACACTGTCTCTCTCCCCCCACCCAACACCCCCCACCCCGAAAAAACCTAATGTGCTTCTGTGAGTCAAAAGCACACGGGTTAACGAGCTCATTGGTAGCGGGAGGCAGGTGCTTGGGGAGAAAAGCGGGCTCACTTCTGAGCTAGCCGGCTGGCTGAGAAGAGTGTGAGGTTATCTCAGATGCATCTGGAAGAAAACTCCGTGTCGATGAACAAGGATACAAGGTGACAAAGGCAGCCTACTCCAGTTCGGGCTGCTTGGGAGGAACGCGTTCCCCACTGCAAGACCTTCCAGGGGACACGTGGGACACGCGGGAGAGGTGGTGGGGACCCGTGAGGTTGGTCCTGGCTTTCGACAGCCGAAGTCACTGTTCTGTGCCGGTTTCTGCTGCCCTGTCACCATCCGCCGAACGCTGCCTTCCAAAGCTCCCGTCATCGGGTCAGGGCTTGCACACGGTTTGCTAAGTGCGAACCGTCTAAACTCGGAAAGCATTACGATCACGAGGACACATGTAAGGGAGGGACTTGAGAAAACATCTATGAAGAGATCACTTCTCTCTAAGGACTGAAATAAGATTCATTTCCTGCAGGAAAGTCTGGTGGCAGCGGCCCCACTGGTCCCATAACCGTTCACCCCCCTCCCCCCCCCCCCCCCGCGCAGGTCGCGCCACCAGGGAAACTGAAATGCAAAAAAAGGGCAGGTTACCAACTAACTGGCTCCGTGGCCATTTGGTTTTCACAAACAGCCCCATCCAGCCCCGTCCCAGTCAGGTCACTGCTCTGTCCTGGGCCGGGGGACAGGCGGGCGTGGAGGGGGTGGGGGGCCGGTGCTGTCACCGTGTCGTCCCGGCCGTGCTGGCCACCCTTCCCGACAGCGAACCGGAGCTCTGCAGGCCACCGGGACAGCCCCGCCACCAACGGCTGCTCCCCCAGGGCTCGTTCCCGAAGCCGTGGGGCCGTCGCTGCATTTGTCGCGGGCCACAGCTCACCTCCCCGTTCACCGGGGGGGTCTGCACGAGTAAAACGTGCACGGAGGGAAACAAAGGAGAGAATGAGTCCGTCCTGGCTTCATTCCGGGCCCGGGACCCACTCATCTCTGAGTCCGGCTTCAGGCCTGGCTTTCATGCAGCCTGGTGGTCCAGCTTAGCCGGTCTGTGGGTCCGTGAGCGTCTGTGGGTCCGTGAGCGTGAAAGCGCGCCCCTTACTTGCAGTACTTGGGGTTCCTGTCACACATACCCCCAGACCGCGTTACAAGTGTCCTGGCCTCCCGGGGCGGGGGGGGGAGCAGCCCACAGGGCTCCAAACATGCCCGATGATAGCACAACCGAGACAGAATGGCCTCTTTTCTAGACTCAAGGAAATAAGTCTAGCATGGCTTTCTACGCATGACTGTTCTGCCTACTTCTTTAGAAAGAAGTCAGCGGCGCCTGGGTGGCTCAGCTGGTGAAGTGTCCGACTCCTGATTTCGGCTCAGGTCATGATCTCGTGTTTCGTGAGTTCTAGCTCCTGCTATCAGCATGGAGCCTGCTTGGGATTCTCGCTGTCTCTCTCTGTCTCTGTCTCTCTCTCTCTCTCAAAAGAAGCTTCAAAAAAAAGGAAGAAGTCAGAAAGGAGCCCTTTCTTCAGGAGACTCTGGAAGCCGTCAAGGTGTGTTGAAGTCGGCGGGCCAGTGGGCAGGCCAGAGCTCAGTGACACACGGGAGACCCATGGGGTTCAGTCTGAACAAGGTCACGGCCCAGAAAGCAAGGGAGCCTCCAAGAAGAACGCACTACACAGATCACGGGGGGGGGGGGGGGGGGGGGGTAAAGCGCTCGGCAACACCAGCCGGCCGCCCCTTCCCACGCCGCCTTCTCCAGGCCGGGCTCCCCAGAGATGCGCTCCCCTTTCCAGAGCCGCCTTAGCTGTTGGAGCTCCAAGGCCAAGCTGTGTGACATCAGGTGCCTGGGTTTACCTCTTTGTCTCCGTGCAACTAGAAAAATAGGAAATAACGGTAGCTGCTCCGTAGGTTGTTACAATGATAAAGCTAGATAATGGGTGTAAAACCTTTACATGCTGAGAATAGCACTCTTTTTCCATCTGACCAGCCAGACTTCCTGTCTCCATCATTTCAAGTGGCTGTTGATGCGTTAGCAGGGCTGATGGGCCCGACGGGGTGCACGGCCCCTCATGTCCTGCGGTTCCTAGTCCCGGGGGTCCCCACTCGCTGGGTGCACTCGCAGGAGCCTGGGACCCCGGCAAAATCTATTTTGATTGTGTAGTTTTCAGGGAGCGAGTCCACACGTTTTACTAGGTGCCCCAGGGTCTCTCGCCCGAAAAAGCCTCTTTCCAGCCTGTGCTGCAGTATTTATCCTGACGCGGCCCAGGGAGGGCCAGAGTGGGACAAGGAGAAGCCTCAGACTTGGCCTCTGACACCCAGAGGCTCGGGCCCCAGCTCTGCTGCTTGTGAACCGGGGCGTCCGTCTCCTGCCCCGAACACGCAGGTGTGAGTGTGCGCGCAGCCTCACGGGAAGGCAACGGCCTTCAGAGCAGCGGCTGCCTGGCCCCGGCCCCCACCTCGTGCTCCCATACGGTCTAGGGAAAGGGCGGAGGCTCAGAGTCAAAAGACCCGCGTCGGAATCTTGGGTCAAGTGCAGTGAGCGAGGGGGGAACCGGGCCACGAAGACGGGGGTTTGGAAGGAGGCCGGGGGCACCCGGCAGAGGGTGTGGAGACCGGGCTTGAGGCACAGGATGCCGTTTTGACTCTTCGAGGTCCACACGCCCATTCAGACCCCAGCAGAGAACAAACAGCCACGCCGACCCCAGTCCCTTCCTGTTGGGTTGGGAAAGCCCTGGGCTGGCAGAGGACACATCCCCTGAGGACGCCGTGTCACCAGCCCCGCACGGCCAGGCGGAGCCCACGAGGGAGCTCCAGTGATTTAGGTGGACCTTCTCCACTGGGGCAAAAACCCCCCAGCTACAGTTCTCTAAACTGTGATAGCACCTTTTTTTTTTTTTTTTTTCTTTTTTAGTTTATTTATTTTGAGAGAGAGCAGGGGAGGGGCAGAGACAAAGGGAGAGCGAGAATCCCAAGCAGGCTCCACGCTGTCGGCACAAGAGTCCGAGGTGGGGCTCGAACCCACGAACTGCACGATCACGACCTGAGCCGAAACCAAGAGTCGGATGCCTGACCGACTGAGCCACCCAGGTGCCCCAATAGCACCCATTTTTAAAGGCCGCTCCCGTGTTCTCCGGTTTTTCCTCACAAAAGCCCCGACTGGCTGCCCGGCTTCAGCCCAGCTCCTGCCTGCAACAGGTGCCCAGGGCGTCGAGCCACCTGCGCTGTGCCTCACCGGCTTTATTTGTAGAAACCAGACAGACGGCTCTGCTTAGGTTTCTCGCACACGATGTGCTGCTTTCTGTGGAACTCGTACGGGAACGACCTAGAGGTCCTGCACGAGCCTCCCGCTAGACGTCCCAACCCCGCTAGGGGACGATCTTTTCCAACAGAAACACTGCAGCCAGCGGGTTTACTCTGCCCTGGGTTTGTGTTTTCAAATTCCCTGCTTGGTTTTAGAGGAAGATGATGATAAGCTTTCTACCATAAATGTCTTGGGATAACCTAAAAACACGCCTCTCACCTCGGGCCCGCTTCCTGTCGGGTGCCAGTTCCGCCCCCCAGACCACGTCCACCTACCCCTTTGAAAGCAGAGACCTAATCCCTCTAAATGACCAACTATTTCATTCCTGCTTGTTTCTGCAGAGTATGTTTTTGTAGTTGTTTTAGCATTTAGGTTTTTTCCCCCAGAATCTAAAGGTCACAGTTTAAATTCTGATATTCTATCCACACGGTCCCAAGTGGCCCAGGACAGTTCCAGTTTACAGCTCACTCAGTATACCCATTTTGGACAGTGTGTAACATGGTCACGGGTCCATGTGTGATTGCTAACAGATGGCTGATCGCAAACACCCTGAGGGATTCTGAATTCCTCCGAAGAGGACAGACAGCGAGGAGACTTCGGCATGCATTTGCTTTGCCTTTGCCTTACAAAGTCCCAAGGGTGTGTTGATCCCGACCCCCAGTTCCTCCCAAGGCACCCCACCCCACTCAGGGGAAACTGAGGCACGGGACACACCTGAGTCAGAGTCCAGACGGACCAGGAACTCCTGCAACTGGCTCTTGTGGTCCCAGTGCCTTTGAGAGAGGGCCGAGGTTGTATCCGGAGGCTGAGGGGCAGGGAGGCCTCAGGGTGGGTCCAAGCGACCACAGTGGCTTAGATGAGTCAATATTAGTCATTGGTCAAAACAGTTTGACACCCCATCCTAAATTTATTTAAAAATATTATTTTTAATGTTCATTTTTGAGAGAGAGAGAGAGAGTGCTAGTGGGGAGGGGCAGAGAGAGAGGGAGACACAGAATCTGAGGCAGGTTCCAGGCTCCCAGCTGTCAGCACAGAGCCCGACGCGGGTCTCCAATCACGAGATGTTGACCAGAGCGGAAGCAGGTCGCTTAATGGACTGGGCCACCCAGGGTCCCCGCACCCCAGCCCCCCATGCCCCCGCCGGTTCCTACATTTTAAAGTTCCTTCCCACCAAATGGTCCTAAAATAAAGCCAGCTTTCCAAGCAACAGGCTGAAAATAAGCGCCGTTGTCTCTGGCCCAGTGTCCCGTGTAACCTCACTCGCTCTCTGCACATGGAGCAGGGTGCTCCGGGCGGGGCCGGTTTGGCCACAGGTCCCAGGAGGAGGCCCCTTTATAGACTGTAAAGGCGGTGGGTGGTGGCATGGGTCTGTCACGCAAACACGCGGAGGCGGCTTTTTCTTTTCAGCCGCTTGTGGCAGTAAACGGCCCGGCCCGGCTTCCCCTGCGGGAGCCACACGCCGCTCCACCTGTAGCTCGGGGGGTCACCGCGGGGCTGGCCTGGAAGCCACCCCACTGTCTTGGCAACAGTCCCAGTCTCCTGTCTGAGCAAACGACTTGGCCTTCAGCCTCGGACTTTATTCACTGGGGAGCTAAATTAACACGCTGTAAAACTCAGCGGCTACGAGTATTTTCCTCGGGTCGGGTGGGGAAAAAAGAGCCGCTTCATGTAGAACAGAAACAGGGCAATCACTCCATCAATGTGACTCCCAGGCGGAAACTCCCAGTGCCTCAAACAGCAGGGGTCCTAAAGGGAGCTGAGGCCCAGCGCTGTGCCCTCCCCGACTGGGGGGTGGGGCGGACTCCCGCCTCCTTCCGCCCCTGCTCCCCCACCCCCCCCCACCCCCCCGCACCTTGCGCTGCTCCTGGATCGAAGCCCATTCTCACATCCCGCTCCCTGCCTCGGACCCTCTGTGTATCCTCACAACTATTCCAGGAGTGGAGGGAAAACACACACTCAGTTGTTTCCCTCTTGCCTTCGTGACCTGTAACAAACAAGCCAGGTGTGTAAGGGTCCCCGGGGCGGTGTGTCCTGAAGTATTACATGAGTTTAACTCAGTCAAGCTCGTCTTCGGTCACCGCCATTTAAACAGAATCCTAAGTCTCGCAAAATGAAATTGACCAAGATGGGAGTGGCCGTGAGGGAGTCTTTCTCTTACTCGGTAGGTCTCGAGTTATAAAGGAAATGAACAGTCGGTTAGGTTTTGTTTTCCACCATTATTTAAAAAAAATTTTTTTTTAATTGGAAAATTTGAGATAGTATTGAATTGTTTATTCCAAATTATCTCAGTTCCAATCTGTTTCACGAAGGAAGATGTTACTGCAAACCAAGAGTAGATGTCTCTAGATATCAGCAGCTTGTCTCCCTAAGAGGCTTGGCTTAAGAAATTCCTATCGGAGGGGTGCCTGCGACCGACTTCGGCTCAGGTCATGATCTCACCGTTTGTGAGTTTGAGCCTCGCATCGGGCTCTGTGCTGAGACAGCCAGGAACCAACTTGAGATTCTCTCTCTCCCTCTCTCTCTCCGCCCCTCCCCTGCTCACTCTCTCTTTCTCTCAAAATAAATAAACTTAAAAAATAAAAAAATAAAAAGGAAATGCCTACTGGAAATCTCTTGGGCTAAGAGGAGATCTATCCTGTTATGTTAAAACTGGCATTTAAGAATTAGATGTGGACATCTTTGCCTGGGGTGGTCTAACCAGGAGGGGGCGGGGCGGGGGGCAGATTCTGGCCAAAGGTGGGACAGGAAGGCAGGCAGTGGGAGGTACCTGTGACAGTGAACCCAAACTGGTTTTGATCCTCAAACTGTTGCCCCCCCCCCACCCTCCACCTCCTCAGCACCCAAGAAACCTGCTCATTTCCAGCAAGCTACAGGGGGCCTGGGGACATGCCACCCTCCCTAAGAGCAAAGCCTGTGGGCGGGCAAGGGCAGGGCCACGGGCCACACCCCTGCCGAGGTGCGTGTCTCTAAGCCTGTTTGGTATCATTTTCCTGGTCTTGGGCTGGACATTGATTCCAAAAGTCAAACCCAAAACAGAGCTGCAGTAAGTTCTGATGGAGGAGTAAATGAAGGTCAGAAATCAAAAGAAGGAAACTTCCAAGAACCTAGGAAGTGGCAAAGCAGCAGGGCAGGGGAGGGCGGGGGCGGTCCGGCCCATGCTCCATGAGGTGGTCGCACCCACCACAGAGCTTGAGGCCAGCCAAGGGACACTCAGTCCTGCAGCAAAATCCAAGACTGAGCGTTTGTGTCTGTGATTACAACATCAAAGCTTCATATCGGAAAGAGTGACAAGGCCCCCTGATTTGCAGCTGGGAGGACAGGCTCTCCAGCACCATGCCAGTTCTCGAGCCCGCCAAGTCCCACGGACAGGAATGTCCCTCCACAAGGCTCCAACCATGAGCCCCGGAGGAGGCGGGAGTTCCCAAGAGAGGCCGGGAAGGGGCAGGACAGCAGCCTGATGGCCAGTGGCACCCATAAGGGGGGCAGGGTCAGCAGGACCAGACTGCTGGAGTCCTCAGTCCTGGCTGCACGCTGGGCTGGCCCGGACGTCTGCAGCCACCCCAAGGGCTCCGATTTTCCTGGTCCCGGCTCCAGAGAGCATGCTCAGGGTCCTAATCCTCAGGCGATCCCGGGGCTCCCGCAGGAGGAGAGCCACTGCATTTTGCAAATCGGATGTACACCTTATTTTGGTCAAGAGTCCTCTGTACTCAGTCGACTGAGTCGACTACAGTCGAGCTGCAGAAGACACCTGTCCGTGCTTGCTCTGGGAGAGACCAGGAGAACCAGATAGTTGCGAGGGGAGCGGCAGCGATGCCAAAAATGTAAAATCTCCTAATTAATCCGTCTGCTTGCTAAGTGAGCCAAGTGAAAAAACACCAGATGCATCAATCAGAATTTAAGGGGAATCAAATTAACTTGATCAGCAAAAAAGTCAATTTCCTTTTCTAAACTTCACAAGGCACAATCAAAATCAGAATGCCGTGAGTTAGCTTCTTCATCGGTGGCTTCACCCTTGGCCGGGCCATCACCCGCCCCCCCCCCCGCCCCCCCCCAACACACACACCCTGGGGCTTCGGGTCATGTCAACTCTGCCCGGGTTCATGTACTTTCAGGTGTGATCTCACGGGGCCCCACGCTGCCTTTCAACCGCGGCGAGGCCTCCAGGTCCTTCTGGAAGAAGTGCATGTAAATAAATAAACCGGGACGCTCCCTGGCTCGTCCCCAGATTCCTGTGCAAGTGACCCGAGGGCTCCAGGGTTCCCGGTCCCAGACCCGGCCGGGCGCGGGGCCACCGCTCCCCCGAGGTCAGACCCGGTGGAAGAGTCGGGGGTCTCCGGCCCCTCGCTCGCAAAGGAGGGGTTCAGTCCGCACCCCCGCGCCCGCCCCAGTCGAGAAGCAAGACCAGGCATACGAATCTCTGGCCTTCCTTCCCCAGCTCCCGGGTCCTGTCCCACAGCCACCAGCCTGGCGTGGCCCGCGTGTCGGGGAGGCGGAGTGACGACGGGCCTGTGTGCCCTGCGCGCTCCCGTGAAGCTGGGTCACACCCCGTCATTCCGCAGGGGATTTGGGGGGCGGTGGAGGAGCACCCTCTTTTCCGGGGTGATGCTGGAGTGCTTCCTACCTTACTCGCCTGGCTGTGTGGGCGTGGGACCGGCTCACCCTGCGCCGCCCCAGGTGCCTTCCCTGCCGTGTGGACAGGGGCTCGCCGCCCGCCCTCGGGTCCGCGGGGCTGGCCTCGCTGACGCGCCCCCCAACTCCCACCCACGCCGGGCGGGTCGCCCCGGGAGCTGATCCCCGCCCGCCCCAGGCCTTCGGAAACCCTGAGTGTCGAGGGCCGTGAACTCCAGTCACTTGAAGCCGCTCGGGGGTCCGAGCCTTTGCAGTGGAGGACGCACCCGTGAAGACGCGACCTGGCGGCGTGGGTTAAAGAGCCTGCTACCTCCTGACCGGATCCGGAAACGGGACGTTTGCCCTTCCAACTTGAACCTCCCGGCCCCCTCAACATCCGGTGATGTGCGTCTTGTGACCGTGTGACCGTGGGCTCCAGCGCCTCTCCAGGAGCCCACAGCACCTTTCCAGCTCGTGTTCTGGCCCGTTCAATACCGTCCGAAAAGCTCACGCCCTCCTGTTTTCCACGGCACCGCACGGTCCGCCTACAGCCTGCCTGTCTGTCCTGCCTCGTCCCCTCCCCTAAGTCCCAGACACCCTTCCCTGAAACAGAGGAAATCACCCACCCGTAGGGAGCTCCTGCTATGACATCCACTCTGGTAAAAAGGCCCGCCACCCCCTTCCCGCCTGCGCCGTAAATCCCCAGATGGTGTCAGGAGAAGGCCTTGGCCAAAAGCGATGGCTTTCCTTCTGAACATTTGCTAATAATATTGAGGGTTTTGAGCTGTGGGCCCAAGAAACTGGTCATCAGAAAACACCCTTTCAAGAAACTCGTCATCAGAAAATACCCATAAAGACGACGCACTGACATTTGTTGAATGGGACGCAGGTCAGGGGAAACTGCACATCTGACCCAGAAAATTACTGAGTTACAGCAGATACAAAATTGAGTTTCTGAAATGTTTCAAGTGTCACTTTTTACTTAAGTGACAAAACCAGGCCACAAAATTATGCATCGACTATGATTCAACTATGTCAAAAGAGTACACATAAAAGTAGATCGGACTGTTGGCTACCTGTGTATATTTTAATATAAAAATTGCCAGTAGAAGGATGGACTAAATAGGGCATTTCTTTCTTTTTCTAGTTTTCAAAGTTTTGACAAAGTGGTCATGATAACTTCTGTAATTTAGAAAATACTTTGGGGTGCCTGGCTGGCTCAGTCCGAAGAGCGTGAGACTCTTGATCTCCGGATAGTGAGTTCAAGCCCCACGGTTGGGTGTAGAGATTAAATATTTTTAGAAATATTTGTTGCTGGGGCACCAGGGTGGCTCGGTCGGTTAAGCGTCTGACTTCGGCTCAGGTGTGGGTTCGAGCCCCACATCAGGCTCTGTGCTGACAGCTCAGAGCCTGGACCCTGTTTCAGATTCTATGTCTCCCTCTCTCTCTCCCCCTCCCCTGCTTGCGCTCTGTCTCTGTCTCAGAAATAAACAAACATCAAAAAAAACTTATTAAAAAATATATGTCACTGCTAGCACTTAACAGTGTTACAAGCACCCTGAAGGGATTTTCACGCTTGGACCCAACAGCTTGTCTGCTCCCCAGGTTGAGGCTTGGGACTTCCAGCAGGAAGCAGAGGGGGAGCAGACCACCAGTGAGGATGCGTGTGAGGGTCCGTTCCTCAGTCAGACCTGTGGAACCTGAGCTGTGACCAAAGTCCCCATCAAAGGAAACTCACGTTTTGCTGTAAACTTCACTGTACTTACAGGACTGTAAACATTCAATTATCAGTATGAAGGCTTTTTTTTTTTTTTTTTTTTTTTTTTTTGGTGCCAATAACAAGGTGAGGAATGGGACTAGAAGGGGAATAACAGTTGGCATGACTTTTTAACAAGGTAAAACTACTTAAAGATATACGAGCTTCCAAATGTTTACAAAAGTTCACAACTACTTCACTTAATTTCTACAAAAAGATTGGTGCCATCAATGTAGGTTTTCATTAGTAAATAAAACTAAGGCTAATAGTACTGTTCTCATTGAGAGTTCTAAACTCCAGAGCAAAAGCCCATCCCCTACTTTAAAAAACAGAATTACAGGTCACTGGAAGGCAACCTTTTGCCTACAATTCCAGGGGCCTCTCCTGTCTACTTCAGAGAGAGTCTGGATATAGCGATTGTCGCATCTTTTGCCTGGTTGACAGGGAGCTTAAGACAAGTTGGCAACTTGCTTTTCTTGGCATTCATTCCAGTGCTTCCCTCTGGACCCTGACACCGATCACACACCCACAGGACTTATGCACAGAAGCCCAGACAGGAACCCACTGATGGAAACGCATGTCCCTGCAGAGCAGCCTTTTCCAAGGGTCAAGGGCTGGGGGAAGGCTGGGGGGCAGCAGCTCCTCAGCAACTTCTCAGAGCAGAGAATCAGCCAACACCAGGGAACCACAGAGCAGCAACCCGGAAAACCCAGGTGTGCTTCCTAGTGGAGGTGATGAAGCCACCCAGGGCCTCCAGGCAGTTAGAAACCTACGAAAGCAAGTGCAGCTACACTGAGATACTACTATTCAGATCAACAGCCAAGGCGAGAACGTGCATGGCCAAGTACTGTTCGGTTCAGAGTTGATTCTCGGAGAGCGAGTCATCTGTCGTGTTAGAGGAGCGACCTTCCCTAGTCCTTCGGGAGACAAGACTCTCCAGAATCAGGTATTTTCCATTTGTATATAGAAAAGTCTCTCCGGGAACCTAAACTTAACTCTTTAGTAACGTTAAAAGCCTATAGAACCAGTTTTCCTTGTTTCTCAACTCTTTTTTTTTTTTTTTTAAATTTTTTTTTTCAACGTTTATTTATTTTTGGGACAGAGAGAGACAGAGCATGAACGGGGGAGGGGCAGAGAGAGAGGGAGACACAGAATCGGAAACTGGCTCCAGGCTCCGAGCCATCAGCCCAGAGCCTGACGCGGGGCTCGAACTCCCGGACCGCGAGATCGTGACCTGGCTGAAGTCGGACGCTTAACCGACTGCGCCACCCAGGCGCCCCTGTTTCTCAACTCTTAATCACTAGGAGCAAATTACCCAGATCCCCAAATTCTGAAGTCTGAGCATTTGCAAAGCCCCACAGGTGATTCTGATGGAAACCAAGACCCGAGAACCGTGAAGTACGCTTCAATTTGTTTCATTTAACTTTACCAAGTATGAATACTATTAATGTGCTATAATTAATGATCTCATCTGGAATTTATTTTCCTTTTATTTCCACTGTAATTATTTTCCTCTTCTTTGCATGACAGCAGTTTTCAAAGGGCACTCTCTCTGATTACCTAAGATTTGAACACAGGGTCCGTTTGCTCTGCAGAGTTTCTCACGCTGTGTCAAGTTTACTCATGAGCAAACTTTAGAGAAGCCCAAGTGAACTTCTACCGGTAAAGCACAGGCAGAAACTACCGGAAAACACTGGCACCTGAGGCACCCCACTGGGCCTTCATTCTCCCCAAACAAGAAAGGCACAGAGTGAGGTCGCCAAGCTGGTGACATAGGTCATTCCTGACTTCACTCCCACCTCACAAAACAACTAACGATTACTCAAGAATAAGACACCATTAAGAGAAGCCCAGAATGTGGGGGTGAGGCTGAAGTACCCTCAGGGACGGAGAGAGTCTGCATCGAAGGTCAGAGAAGCAGCCACGCGCGGGCGGCATCACCCCACGCAAGCACACCCCCCACCCCGCCAGTACAGCACCGCCCCGAGGCCTCCCCCGAGCCTACCGCTCCCCCAGGGTGGAGAGCCCAGGGGGAGCACCCGGCCCCGGCCCCGGCCCCAGCACTGCGGGTCGCTTCATGGAAACGCGTACCCTGGTTCCAACGCACGGGGACTGCAGAGGAATCTGCGGGTCTCGACCACCGGGAATCTGACAGAGAAGCGGGGACACACTTGGAAAACACCCAGCATTTGGATCTTGACAGACGGAGTCCCTACCTGCAGCGCCCGAACAGTCCGAACCAGCATCTCTGCTGTCCGCAGAGCCACGACACCGTGACCTGGGACCTCGGTGGGGTGCCGGTCCGCCCACCCTCCGGCAATGGAGCTATCGCACAACTCCAGCCACTGCTGAGCGTGGCAGGTCTCTCCTCTGGTCGGGAGAGGCTGGGAACACCGGGAAGAGCAACTGGAGCCCAGGCAGGAGCGCGCCTTCACAGGCCCGCCCACTGCTAATTACGGCTCCCAGTCACCTGGCCAGAGGGCCCGGAAGCTGTGTAGGAAATGCCGGAAGCCGTGTAGGAAATCCTACAGGCAGAGCTGATCATCTGCAGGGCAGAGGGTGGCCCCGTTCAGCCAGGGAACGTGGGGAGCGGGCAGGCTTGGAGTCAAGACCACAAAGAGCCTTGACGAGCCTGAAGTCCATCCCCTGACTCTGCCCAGGCAGGGGAGCGAATTCTCAGCCCCACCTGTGGCCCAGAGTAGCTCCTGGCCCTTCCCAGCTGTGGGGAACACCTGGGAGGGGGCCTGGGACCCGCACTCCAGTCCTGCCCAGGCAGGGGAGCTAATTCATAGGCCTGCCCGGACCGAAGTACAGCCCCAGGCCCCCACCTGAACAGAGACCCTGGTCAGAACACCTGCAAAGCTGCATAGCACAGCAACACTCCATTCGGCCAGAGAACCTGGGGCAGGAGATGGCTTGAGTCAAGACCAGGGGTCCTGCCGGTCTTGGAGCCAGGTCTCCCACCCTACCCAGGTGGGGAGACTCACTGGTTGCCTTGCCCATTGCTGAACACAGCCTGCACACTGCCCAACCAGGGAGCCTAACCAGAGTGCACAGCCCTACTCCCGGTGTGGCCCCTGAATATGAGGGCACAGCCTGTGGTTTCCCCGCCCACTGGGTAAAACCAGTAGCCCTGTCTGGCCAGAGAATTCAGGGCCTAATCTTGCCTGATCAGGTTCCCCAGTGATCATGCGGGCCTTGGGGTCCATTCTGCTGCCCTGTGAGGGCAGGGAAGCTAACTCAGAGCCCCACCGACTACTGAGCATAGCACCCAGTCCTGACTGTCTAGGAAGCCGAACCAAAGAACCCAGGCAACAGTGGAGCCCATCCTCCAGCATCCCCCACCCCTCACTCAGACCTAAGGCAACGGCCTCACCCAAAAATGACCCCACCCCGCCCGGCAGCAGGGCCCACAGCTGGACATTCCCAGCAGACACATTCAGAAATCCAAAGTAAGCTGACTGATGAACGGTCTCTGCCTAAGCAAACCTACAAAACCTGGGAAAAGAAGACTACTTACTCATATGCATAGATACCAGTATAAAAAATGAACGATCACAAAACTCAGGAAACCATGAGGCTACCAAAGTAAACTAATAAAACTTTAATGACTGACCCTAAAAAAATAGAGATCTATGATCTGTCAAAGAATTCAGAATAATACCCAAACTTTAGTCAACTACAAGAAACACAGACACCAAATGAAATTAGGAAAACAACGCATGAACAATATGAAAAGTTCAACAAAGAAACTATTAAAAAACATTGGGGTGCCTGGGTGGCTCATTCGGTTAAGTGTCCGACTTCGGCTCAGGTCACGATCTCATGGTTCATGAGTTTGAGCCCCACATCAGGCTCTCTGCTGTCAGCTCAGCGCCTGGAGCCTGCTTTGGATTCTGTGTCTCCTCGCTCTCTGCCCCTCTCCCACTCGCACTCGGTCTCTCTCTCAAAAATAAAAACATTTAAAAAATTTGTTTTTAAATAAAAAATAAAAAATAACAACATCAACAGGGGCACCTGGGTGGCTCAGTCGGGTAAATGTTCCACTTCAGCTCAAGTCATGATCTCGTGGTTCGTGGGTTGTAGCCCTGTGTCGGGCTCCATGCTGACAGCTCAGAGCCCAGAGCCTGCTTCAGCTTCTGTGTCTCCCTCTCTCTCTCTGCCCCTCCCCTGCTTGCACTTTGTCTCTGTCTCTCAAAAATAATAAACATTAAAAAAAAATTTATATAAAAAAAAAAAACATCAACAGAAATCTTAGAGCTTAAAAATATGATGACTGAAGAACTCAATGGAGAGCTTTCAAAAGCAGACTTAACTAAGCAGAAGAAAGTTATCAGTGACCTAGAGGACAGGACATTTGAAATTATTCAGTCAGAGAAACAAAAAGAAAGAGTAAAGAACGCCTATGGGATTTATGGAACACCATCAAAAGAAATAATAATCACAGTATGAGAATTCTGGAAGGAGAAGAGAAAGAGAACAGGTCAGAAAGTATAATTAAAGCAGTAATGGTAACAACTGAAACTTCCCAAACCTGGGCAGAGAAATGGACATCCAGTTCCATGAGGCCCGAAGGACCCCAAATCGGTTGAACATGAATAGGGCTACACCAAAACACATTATAATTAAATTCTTAGAACTGAAACACAAAGAATTCTGAAAGCAATAAAAGAGGAGAGAGCAATTACACACAGGTAAACTCCCTAAGACCATAGGCAGATTTCTCAAAGGAAACATTTCAGGCCAGGAGGGACTAGGATGACATAGTCAAAATATTAAAATAAATGTCAACCAGGAATTCTATACTCAGTGAAGTTGTCCTTCAGAAATGAAGGAGAGATAAAGACTCTCCAGAAAAACAAAAAGCTGAGGGAGTGCATCACCACTTGTAAGACCAGCCTTCTTTGAGTGGAAGTAAAAGGACACTAAATAACATCATAGAAACATTAAAAGGTAGTATAAAACTCACTGAAAATGGTAAATATCTAATCAAAGATTCTGTACTATGGGAACAGTGGTGTAAAATTCACTTACAACTGTAGTTGAAAAGTTAAAAAGCAAACAGTAAAAGTAACCATGACTATAATAAACTTATTACTGAATACACAATACAAAAAACATGTAAACTATAACATCAATAACCTAAACTGTATTAAACACAAATGAATTAAATTCTACAAAGTAAGTAAAATGGCTGAATGGACTCAAAAGCAAGTTACAACTACATGCTATTTACAAGACTCACTTCAGCCTTAAAGACACACACACAGACTGAGTGAACAGATGGAAAAAGACCTTTCAAGAAATGATAAGAAAAAAAAAAAAGAGAAGCTGTACTTTTATCAGACAAGACAGACCTTAAAAATGGTAAAAAGAAATAAAGAAGGTCATTAAATAGTGACAAAGGGGTCAATCCACCAAGTTGATATAACAACTGCAAATATTTATGCATCCAACATCAGACAACCTAAATATATAAAGCAAAAGCTAACAGAGCTAAAAGGAGAAATAAACAGCAGTACAAAAACAATTGGGGACTTTAATATCCCACTCTCAAATCAACACGGATAAACAATTCAGACAGAATCAATAAGGGAAACGGCAGATTTGAACAACACAATGGAACAAATGGACCTAACAGACATAAAGAAATTTCTGACAATAGCAGAATACACCTTCATCTCAAGCACACACACAACATTTTCTAGGACACAAAATATGTTGAGCCACAAAACAAGCCTTGGCAAATTCAACAAGACTGATTATCATACCAAGTATCTTTTCCAAACACAGTGGTATGAAACTAGAAAATAACAGGAAAGAAATTGGAAACCTCACAAATAAATGGAAATTATACAATACTTTCCTGAACAACCAATGGTTTGAAAGAGAAATTCAAGAGGAAATTAAAGCAGCTTGAAATAAAAAGGGAAACAAAACATACCAAAACTTATAGGATGTAGCTAAAGCAGTTCTAAGAGGAAAGTTCATAGCAATAAACACCCACATTAGAAAACAAAGATCTCAAATAAACAACCTAACTCTGTGCTTCAAAGAACTAGAAAAAGAAGAACAAACTAAGCCCAAAGTTAGCAGAAGAAAGGAAATAACAAACATTAGGGCAGAAATAAATGACATAGAGAACAGGAAAGTAACAGAAAAAAAATTAACAAAACTAAAAGTTGGTTCTTGGATAAGATAAAATTGACAAATTTTTATCTAGACTAACCGAGGAGAAAAGAGAGAAGACCCAATCCAATAAAATTATAAATGAAAAAGAAGACATTATAGTTGACACCACAGAAATACAAAGGATCATAGGAACCTACTATGAACCAACAAACAGGGCAAGAAGAAGAAACAGAAAAATTCTTAGAAACATAAAGCCTACCAACACTGAATTAGGAAGAAATAAAAAAAACCTGAACAGCCCAATTACTGGTAAGATTGACTCGGTAATCAAAAATCTGTCAGCAAAGAAAAAAGCCCAGGGCCAGTTGGCTTCCCTGGTCAATTTTACCAAATATTTAAAGAATTAACAACAATCCTTCTCAAAGTCTTCCCAAAAAATCAAATAGGAAGGAATGCCCCAAACTCATTTTATGAGGCCAGCACTACCCTAATACCAAAGCCAGAAACAACACTACAAAAACAAAACTACAGGCCAATATCCCTGATAAATACAGATGTAAAAATTCTCAATAAAATACTAGCAAACCTAATTCAGCAGCACATTAAAAAGATCACTCCTATGGAAGCCAGTTTGACAATAAATTATATTTAAAAAAAAACCAGACCGGGGCCTGGTTGGCTCAGTCAGTTGAGCAGCTGACTTCAGCTCAGGTCATGATCTTGCAGTCCGTGAGATCGAGCCCCACGTCGGGCTCTGTGCTGACAGCTCAGAGCCTGGAGCCTGTTTCAGATTCTGTGTCTCCCTCTCTCTGACCCTCCCCTGTTCATGCTCTGTCTCTCCCTGTCTCAAAAATAAATAAAAACGTGAAAAAAAAAATTTAAAAAAAAAAACCAGGCCATTCACCATGATCAAGTGGTGATCATGATCAAGTTCAACATACACACATCAATGTGATATATCACATTCACACAACGAAAAAAATCAGATCACCATCTCAACAGATGCAGAACAAGCATCTGACAAAATTTAACACCCATTCGTGATTAAGAATTCTTAACCAATTCAGTATAAAAGAAATGTATCTAGGAGCACCTGGGTGGCTCAGTCAGCTGATCATCCTATTTTAGCTCAGGTCATGATCTCATGGTTCATGAGTTCGTGCCCTGTGTTGGGCTCTGTGTAGACAAGCTCAGAGCCTGGAGCCTACTTCAAATTCTGTCTCCCTCTCTCTCTGCCCTCCCCTGCTTGTGCTCTCTCTCGCTCTTGAAAGTTAGAAAAAAAAAAAATTTTTTTTTTGGGGCCCCTGGGTGGCGCAGTCGGTTGGGCGTCCGACTTCAGCCAGGTCACGATCTCGCGGTCCGTGAGTTCGAGCCCCGCGTCAGGCTCTGGGCTGATGGCTCAGAGCCTGGAGCCTGTTTCCGATTCTGTGTCTCCCTCTCTCTCTGCCCCTCCCCCGTTCATGCTCTGTCTCTCTCTGTCCCAAAAATAAATAAACGTTGAAAAAAAAAAAAATTTTAAAAAAAAAAATTTTTTTTTTTTAAATAAAAAAAAATTTGAAATGTGGGTGCCTGGGTGGCTCAGTCGGTTGAGCAACTGACTTCAGCTTGGGTCATGATCTCACAGTTTATGGGTTCGAGCCCCACGTCAGGCTCTGTGTGGACAAGCTCGGAGCCTGGAGCCTGCTTCGGATTCTGTGTCTCCTTCTCTCTCTGCCCCTCCCCCACTCACATTCTGTCTCTCTCTCTCGCTCTCAAAAATAAACATTTAAAAAATGTTTTTAAAAAAGAAATGTACCTCAATTGAATAAAGGCCGTACATGACAAGCCCACAGCTAAACTCACATTCAATGGCAACAGGTTGAAAGCTTTTCTTCTAAGATTAGGAACACTACAAAGATGCCCACTCTCACCACCCCTATTCAACCTAGTATTGAAAATCCTAGACTCCACCAAAAACAGACCAAATCAATGAATTCAATAAAGTTAAGGATACAAAATTAACATACAAAAATTAGTAGTATTTCTATACAGTAACAATGAATTCTCTGAAAAAGAAATAAAGAAAATGATCCTATTTACAACAGCATCAAAAACAAGGAAATACTTAGGCATAAACTTAATGAAGGAAGTAAAAGATCTCTAACCTGCAAACTACAGTGATGAAAGAAATTGAAGACACAAATAAAGGGAAAGGTATCCCACATTCATGGATTGGAAGAATATTGTTAAAATGTCCTACTACCCAACCACCATATATAGAATCGGTGTAATCCATATCAAGATTCCAATGGCATTTTTTATGGAAGTAGGAAAAAAAAACAAATCTAAAATCTGTATTTAACCACAAAGGCCCCTGAACAGCCAAAGTAATCTTGAGAAAGAACAAAGTGGGACTTCCAGATTTCAAGCTACATTATTAAGCCATAGTTATTAAAACAGTCTGATTGGCCTAAAAACAGATACATAGACTAATGGAACAGAATCAAGAGCCCAGAAATAAATCTATGCATGTATGGTCAACTAGTATCTCACAAAGGAGCCAAGAATACTCAATAAAGACAAGACAGTCTCTTCAATAATGCCCAGTGCTGGGGAAACTGGACAGTCGCATGTAAAAGAGTGAAACTGAATGCCTATCTTACACAACTCACAAGAATTAACTTGAAATGAATTAAACACTTAAATGTAAGACTTGAAACTGTAAAACTCCTAGAAGAAAACATAGGGAAAAAAACTCCTGGACATGGGTCTTGGCAATGATTTTTTGGGTATGAAACCCAAAGCACAAGCAACAAAATAAAAAATAAGTATGTGAGACTCTGTCAAATTAAAAAGCTTCTGCACAGCAAAAGAAACCATCAGCAAAATGGAAAGACCTATGAAATGGGATTTGCAAACCACATACCAGATAAGGGGTTAATATCCAAAATATATAAAGAACTCATACCCCTCAAAACACATGCGTGCGCGCGCGCGCACACACAAACACACACACACACACACACACACACACACACACACACACACTAAAAACCCAAACAATCCAATTTTAAAAACAGGTAAAGGACCCAAACAGACATTTTTCCAAAGATACACGTGGCCAACAGGTACATAAGAAAGTCCTCAACATCACTAATTAACAGGGAAATTCAAAACAAAACCGTAACAAGATATCGCCTCACACCTGTTAGAATGGCCATCATTTAGAAGACAAGAGGTAACAAATGCTGGTGAGGAAATGGAGAACAGGAAACCCTCGTGCACTGCTGGTGGGACTGTAAAATGGTGCAGCCACTGTGAAGAACAGGATGGAGGTTCCTCAAAAGTTAAAAATAGAACCACCATATGTTTCAGCATTCCTACCTTTGGTAACGTATCTAAAGGAAACAAAAACACTATGTCAAAGAGCTTTCTGCACCCCATGTTCACTGAGCATTAGTCACAAAAGCCAAGACATGGAAACAACCCAAGTGTCCACTGACAGGTGAATGGATAAAGAGGCTGTGGTATACACACACACACACACTCTCTCTCTCTCTCTCTCTCTCTCTCTCTCTCTCTCTCTCTCTCTCTCTCTCTCTCCGCCCCCCCCCCACACACATGGTATGAAATATGTATATTACACACATATAACATGGAATAGTACTCAACCATAAGGAAGAAGGAAATCCTGCTGTTTGTGACTCATGGATGGAATTTGAGGGCATTATGCTAAGTGAAATAAGCCAGACGGACATAGAGAAATACTGCATGATCTCATACATGCCATCTACAATCTATTAAAAAAGAGCCCAAGAGTGAGAGAGCGATAGACAAACTAACTCATAAAGATCAGATTTGTGGTTACCAGAGGAAGGGGCTTGGATGAGAGAATTGGATGAATGTGGTCAAAAGGTAAAAATGTCCAATTTTTCTAGAATAAATCAGTACCAGGGAGGTACTGCACAGCACGATGACAGTTAACACTACGGTAGGACCACGGGAAAGTCGTGAAGAGAGTAAATACTAAGAGTTCTAATCACAAAGACAAAACTGTTTTCGTTCTCTTATTTTTGTACCTGCAGGAGACGACAGATGGTAACTAAATTTATTGTGGTGATCATTTCACAATACATAGAAGTCAAGTTATTGTACTATATACCTGGAGCTTACCCAGTACTATGTCAATTATATCTTAATAAAACTGGGAAAAGGAAATGACACAGAGTTATAAACATTATTAAATTTTATTAACAAAAACTTTGTACATTTTCTTTAATACATGTGGAATTTTACATCTAGGTAAAATAACAACACATTCAAAATTTACCATTTATACAAATTGTTACAGAATAACAACCAGTGGGTTAAATAAGTAAAATAAACCACACCGATTTTTTTAATTATCTACAAAAGATTTGACTTTCTTTAAAATTCCCCTGAACATATAAAAATAAATTAATTTTACTTTTCAATTAAATCTACCAATTAGAAATATTACAAATCAAAATATCAATGTTATGAATTTTTCACAATACAAAACAGATTCACAAAACCTTATTTACAGAAATGAGGTAAGAACTGTGCAATGTTTAACCAAGAGACATATTGCAGAATTAACATGTTCTTCCAGCTAAGTACACAGTGGAGGTCTAATTACAGCTGGGTCTTTTCCACTAATAATTCACACATTTGAGAACAGTTCAGTGATTACATCCCCAATTGTTTAATTTCTACTCTGCCATACCGTCACCCCAGGGGCGTGGCTACCCCAAGTGTAAGGACTGTAAATACAGATTTCACCTGTTTCAGGAACTGCAGTTGTTCGGTCTGTTTGAAATCACTGTCAGTAAACGGGAAGCTGTTTAAATTAACAACAACAACAACAAAAAACAAAGTAAAAAAAATAAACTAAAAACCTTACCAAATCCACTCATTTTTCTTGTGACTCATTAGTGGATAAACACCCAGGTAATAGTTTTGCCTGAGCTATCTACAGTGGCATAGAAAGTTTTCAATCAAGGCAGAAGCACGGGGAAGGCTGCTGTGCGGCACCGACTGCTCCCACTACTCACAGGACTGACGACGCTGCAGGCTCGGCTGTCCAGAGCCGTTTCAACACAACGGAGGTACGAACAGGCACTTGATTCAGGCCAAACCCTGCCAGCAGTTTCCAGAGTGGCCCCTCTTTCTGAAAGAAATCTTTCACTTTGAATTGATCTGGTTCCCCCAGCAGCCTTAGAACTCACTTAACTCAAAATATGAGTAGTTAACTTTAAAACACGAGTAGGTCTAAGCACTTTAAAAAAAAAAAAAAAAAAAGTGTTTAGCAAAAGAAAATTACCTTTAGCAGAAGCAGACATTACTAGCCTAACTTGATTACCAAAATTGGCCAAATCCCATCATAAAGAAAATTTTTAGAACAAAGATTGCCAAGTCCCAGTTGATGACCTATTAATTTGCAATATTTAACCAATAAAACTCCAATAGAAGAAATTGGGACAGTTCCTTAAAATCTGTCTTAAGATCGGACTCACAGAGCAAGCATACTGTAACCCAAACAAAAGACTGTATTTCATATTCCAACTTGCACAACAAAATCAAAGTTTATAATGGAACACGTCTTTAGTTTTGCTGTTCATCTCTCCAATTTATAACAAAATGAGTTGTGCACCAACTATATTAAATTTCTCTTAGGTTGATAAATTCATTGCATGTAAATTATTTCATTGACAAAAGTTAGTTATTAAATTTTTTTCTCAAAGTTCAAAAAAATCTGGGTTGAGGGATGGGGGGCATGGAAATTCCATTTCAGTGCAACAAAGCAACAAGAAAATTAACCAAAGCCTTACAAGAATGTCCTTGTGGCAATTAATCCTTAGCTGTGCAGTTCATTTCTTGTCGCATTTCTTCATAGGTGTAGGAGGGCTGCAATGGCAGCCAGATCAAGTGCTAGAGCAGCAGGAGAGGCAATTTCTAGAGGTTTCTCAAGTGTCAACTTTTCTCTTGAGTGACAGGCCCAGTTTTATCACTAAGTCTCTGCAGTTAAACAAAATCAAAGGCATTAGCTAAACGAATTTGTGGCCCACACTTGAGGTAACCTTCTCTTAAACTGGAATTAAAACTGAGATAAATGGTGGTACATATGGTTATTCCAATTTTCTACAAGTTGGCATGACTACTTCTCCGCACAATATAAAGACATGAATTTACTGATAAACATTATTGGCTGCTTTATATTAACTTCAGCAGGGCACAAAGACAGAAGTGCCCACCTGAAGGTCAGAAGTAGAGAACGGATGTAAATATCATCCCCCAAATTGACTTTTTCCACAAAAGTAGTAACATGGTGTTGTAGAAAATGAACTAAGAAAGTCATAGTTCTGATCCCACATGTCCTATTTGTCCCTTAAGCTTTAATCTCTTTGAGTCTCCTTTTTACTATCTATAAAAAAATTTTAAAGTCTTCAAAGACTGAAATCACATATACTATTGTATCTAACGGAGATAACATTATAACACAGAGTAGGGTACTCAGAAATATTATTTCCCAGCCTTGCTTTTCTCCCATTAGGTCATACTGCTTATTTTCCTTATTTACTATTGTGGTTTTCCATTATTTTAAAACCAAAAGCTTTTCCATTAAAATTTGCATTCCATTAGAAAATGCATCCCAGTACAACTCAGGAAAGGGCAGCTTATAAATCCACGCGCACCTCGTTTTGTTGAGCTTCGCTTTATTGCGCCCCCCTCAAACGGAAGGTCTGTGGCAACCTTGTGTCAACCAAGTCTGTTGCTGCTATTTTCCAACAGCATTTGCTCAATTCGTACCTCTATGCCACATTTTAGTAATTCTTGCAGTATTTCAAACTTTCTCATTATTATTATAATCGTCATGGGGGTCTGTGATCAGTGATTACAACTTGCCGAAAGCTCAGATGATAGCACTTTTTCAGCAATGAAAAGCAGTTTCGATTTAAGGTATGTACTTTGTTCTCTTAGACATAATGCTGCCGCACACTTAACAGACTACGGTACAGTGTAATTTTTATATGCCCTGGGAGCAAAACAATTCATTTGTCTCGCTTTGTTATTGTTACAGTATTTGCTTTGTTGCAGTGGTTAACAGTGGCACTGAACTCCCACTACCTTCAGGGTAAACCCGTAATTTGCTTTTTTAACACAAGAAAAAATTGAGAAAGGAGAAAAACGGTGTAAGAAGTTCCTACATGAATACAGAATCACTGAAATTTCCCACGTCTGGGAAACACTGGAGAGGTGACGAGGTTTGTGATAATGACAGTATTCACCATCAGGAAGTCAGAGAAACAGTGGGGCAAAGGCACCGAAGAGTTGATGACAACCAATAAACCTGTATTTTGAACCAACTCTTGTTCACTAAAGACAAACTAAAGCTTCTGAGGACAAACAGCACAGTAAACAGCAAGCTTTCAAAGTGACAGAAAAGAGCAAACATGGTGACTTTCCACACCGTTATCTGCCAAGTGTCCCACCGCATTGTTTCCCTTCTTCCTTTTCCTGACGTCCAGTCTCCATTCTCTATCCCAATATCCTTCCTCTAACACGGCTCTGCCCTGAACTCAAATTTAGGGGAAACATTTATACTCCAGTAAAGTAGACCTGATTGAAGGGGGGAATTAATAGAAAGAAACAGCCTCAAAATGTGTGCTGCTATATGGACAGTACACTGTCCCTGCATTTATTTTTAATTTATCTTCACGTGTACGGTGAAAGGGTAAGATGCTGTCAGTTAAAGGAAATTAATAAAAAATTTAAATTCCATTACAAATGTGATTATGATTTACTTTCTTTTTAAAATTCATCTGGCAGAGTAACTGGAGTGCCCTAAAATTTATGTATTAATCTTATTATAAATATAGTTCAGTTTTAGAAAGTACTTTAAAGCAAAATAAAAATATTCCAAAATTATCTAGACTGGTTTTATAATTACAGATTAGACAGAGATCCTCAAAAAACCCCAACTATTAACTTTTGAATGGACTGTCCCATACCACTTACTACATAGCTAAAATACATTTTCATTTTCAAATTGCTAAATTATAAAACGTCCTTCAAACCATATGCACAAATTTAAACCAATATACTCAGGGGACATAGAAACTGGCTTGGGTCCTTCATGTTTACACTGGCCAGCTGCTGAAACAACTGGTTTTAAGATGAAATTATCAGGGGAATAATACATCTAAAAAACAGTAAGAGAGGAAAACTAGAGACAGTCATCTCTGATTAATCAATACAATTCTTTCCCTAATTCCACGAGACAGGATAAGGCAAAGACACTTACCGTTACTTTCTGACTTGCACCGTCGCCGTGGATGGTGAGGAAGGGGTTGGTGGTCGCGGGGTGAAGCGGCGGCGCCTGGGTGCCCGCGAGCAGGTTGTTGATCGGTATTTGCGTGGGCCCAGGCATCTGGAGCTGCTGTAGCTCAGGCTGGTGGTGCTGCTGGTGGTGGTGCTGTTGCATCAACTGATACAGGAGGGCCTGATGTTGTTCCTTAGGGAAGAACATGTGCGACAAGATGAGTTCCCAGGCACAGAATTCAGCAGGCAGTGAAGCCTGACTTTCTGTTTTCTTCTTTACATTAGATAATACTAGATATTTAAATAGAGGTCACATTCATACTACTAAGAAAGAAAACGAGTATCTCATCCAGAAAAATACACTGCACTAGGTAATAACCATCTGCTATAAAATGTCTGTATTATTAGTGAATGGCGTATTTTCAAAACAGGGCAAACCAATATAGGAGATCTCTATTCAAATTAGGTTATCCATGATAATGAAGGGCAGCAGGAGCCTAGAAGTCACAAGTTATCTGGATCTGACTTCAGAAGGTGGGCCATTCTCATTCTCAATTCTGGGAACCTAAAGACACTTTCCAATTTCTCATTCACGTCAACAGAGAGTGCTCTCTTGCTGTAGTTATGAGACTACTCTTTGCAGCAAATATGTATTTTATTTCTTGAGTGTTTTACTATGTGCCAGCCAATGTTTTGAGACATATCAGTGGGGGGAAAAAAATCTCTGCCCTCTGTGTCTCAGCCTGGTGGGGGGAAGAGGGAGAGACAAACAAAAATGTTACCATGTGATTATTGGTAAGGATCCAGGTAAACAGAAGGGTAAGACAGTACAGCAGGGGTGAAAGTCTGAAACACATTGGTCAGGGCAGTTCGCACTTAGACAAGGACTTGGGAGGCAAGGAGGGAATTCGCTACGTGGGTATGGGGGAAGGGAGGGGACTTCTAGGCCGATGAAGCAGCCAGTGCTAAGGGGCGATGTGGGGGTATACCCAGTGTGATCAGGGAACAGCCAGGAGCCCGGGGGGCAGGCAAGAGACAAGTGCACAAGTAGGACACGTGAGAAATGTGGGCCTCACGGTGGTAGGCCGTGAACACTCTGGCTTCTGCTCAGAGGAATAAGGGAAGCCGAGGAGGGATGCAGTCTGACTTGGGACTTCTTGATGGATTCAATGTGAGGCATCAGACAGGAATGAAGGATGACTGCAAGGTTTTTGGCTTGAGCAACTACAAGTAGGGTGCTGGCTTTGGCTAAGGTAGGCAAAACTACTGGTGGAGCAGGTTTGTAATAGATCAGCAGTGCAGTGTTGGACGTGTTATGCTTGAAATGTCCGTTAAAATACCCAAGTGGAGATCTCAAATAAGCAGCTGGATACAGGAGTCTGAAATTCCAGAGAGGGGCCTGGGCTGACGAGGGAACATCCACACATATTTCAAGCTGGAATGGAGGATGGGATTTAAGTTCTTTGACTGGAGGAGGAGATCACTGAAATCTAGGATACTCTAAAACTGAGAGGCTGAGGTGGAGAGGAGGAGGACCCAGGAAAGAGGCTAAAAAGGAATGAATGGTTAGGTAGGAAGAACACCAAGATAATGTGGTATCCTGAAGGCTAAGGGAAGAAAGCGTTGCAAGGAGGAGGGAGTGATCAACTCTGTCAAATGCTGTTGCCAGATCAAGTAGGAAGAAGAACGACAACTGTCCACTGGACTTGGCAGTACGAAGGCCATTCTGGCAAGCAGAAAACGGGGCAGCAGTTGGTGGGGCTGGGGAATGGCCAAGCAAGAGTTTTTCTTAAAATGAGAGAAGTAAGTATGCCTTAAAATAAAACGTGATGCCTGTAAATGAACAAATGTCACCCCACAACCTTGGCCGACAAAGAAAAGGTAGAGTTTAAACCACTTCGGTTCTCGTGGCCTCTAAGCACGAGGCTATGCTAAAACCTCCTAATCAACCATGTTCTAGAAATGAGACTATTATAATCTTGATTAACAGGAAGAACCCCCAATAAACTGAATTTTAGTACTTCACATTAAGATGAGAAAGAGATAAGAAAACAAGGCCACAATTTAGTGCAACCATTAAAGAAGAATTTATATACGATCTCTCTTTTTACCACCGTAAGAACAGTAACAGTGAAAATGATGATCCAGAATCAAAACAAGTATTTTCAATATATTTTTGACTAAAGCAAAAAGTGGGTAGATACATTTTATTTTCAAAGATTTTAATTTTTTTAAGAAGATTTAAAAATATGTTTTTAAGTTTATTTATTTTGAGATAGAGTGTGCATGAGCAAGTGGGGGAGGGGCAGAGAGTGAGAGGGGGAGAGAGAGAATCCCAAGCAGGCTCTGCACTGTCAGTGCAGAGCCCAATGCAGGGCTCAAACCCAGGAACTAGGAGATCATGACCTGAGCCGAAGTCAGACGCTTAACTGACTGAACCACCCGGGCGCCCCACTTTTTTCTTTTTAAGTAGGCTTCACGCTTAGCACAGAGCCCACAGCGGGGCCTGAACTCACAAATCCAAGATCAAGACCTGAGCTGAGATCAAGGGTCTGACACTTAAGTGACTGAGCCACCCAGGCACCACCCCCACCCCACCCAGGCAGTAGACACATTTTAGAAAAAAATTACAAACAAAGGCTAAAATTCTGAGTTAATTAACCAAGCAGTCCAACTCAATGAAGTACGCTAAGGAAATAGAGCTGGACAGAGTCACTGACCACATCTAACCCCGTCTCGCTTTAAGTTTATGACTGCACAGGGCCAGTCAGAGTGTCCTTGCATGTGAGCCACACACTTCCAATCTTTTTTTTTTCTTTTTTTAAACACTTTGGGGTTTTTTTTGTTTTTTTTTTTTTAAATTTTTTTTTCAACGTTTTTTATTTATTTTTGGGACAGAGAGAGACAGAGCATGAACGGGGGAGGGGCAGAGAGAGAGGGAGACACAGAACCGGAAACAGGCTCCAGGCTCCGAGCCGTCAGCCCAGAGCCCGACGCGGGGCTCGAACTCACGGACCGCGAGATCGTGACCTGGCTGAAGTCGGACGCTTAACCGACTGCGCCACCCAGGCGCCCCTAAACACTTTGTTTTTAAGTAAATCTCTACACCCAACACGGGGCTCGAACTTACAACCCCAAGATCAGCAGTCATATGCTCTACCAACTGAGCCAGCCAGGCACACCTCCCCCCCCCCCCCCCCCCCCCCCCCCCCCCCGGCACATGTGCGCGCGCGCGCACACACACACACACACACACACTTCCAATCTTGGTCAATTCTTCCTCTCTTCTTCAAGACACCTATTCCACGTTTACTTCTCACCAAAAGCACAACTGCCAAAAACCTCTAGACAGCCAAATCCAGTGGTCAGTTCTTGTCCTCCCAGAAACACTTTACACAACTTGAGTCTTACCTTTGTTCAGATATTTATATTTCTGCATCCTTTCCTTGGACTCCAGACTCCTACAACTGTCCAGTCCACATCTCACCTGAACATCTAAACACACGTGGCAAACTCGGCCTGCCTGTAACAGAACTTCCGTTTTCTCGGCAAAACCTGCTGCTCCTCCGAGTCTTCCAAATCTCAGGAAGACTCAACACCCAACTGTTTGGGACTCCTCTTTACCTTGAATGTCTGACAAACAAGTCTTGTTGGTTCTATCTTCAAAATACACAATCCCCGACAGTCGCCTGCCCTTACTTACACTGTTCTACGACACCACATCTTGTCTGCGAACTACTCCAACAGCCTCCCTGTTTCTTCTTTTGCCACCATCTCCCCTCCCGACACATACAATCTCCCATGCAACAGCTAAGCCGATCTTTTAAAAATGTGAATTGTTATATCACTGTTATTCTGTTCACATCCTCCAATTAATTCTTTAAAATAATCCTCCAAGGAAAAGTGAGGCTATATGCAACAAGACTTTAAAAGTTGAGATACTTATTAAAACGAGGTGATTAGTACACTATATACTATTTTGACACATTTGACAATTTCCACAATAGACAAGCTTAAAAAAACGCGAATGGCTTTTCATCATACTTAACATCTACATTTCCTGCCCCAGACGGCCAAACAAGGCCCACCTGTGACCTCCTTTCCTCTGCACCAGCCTCTCTCTTATTCTGCAGTCATGCCGGCCTTTCTAGTGTTCACAACATAAACACATGCAGTCTTTCACAAGTGTCTCCCTTCCATTCACCCATGCCCCAAATTCACGCTCCTTCAACTGTTAATTCAGGTCTGTACTCAAAAGTCACATACGCAAAGAGGCAAGACTCTCTTATGTAGAAAGGCCCCCGTCCCACTGTTCCTCTGTCCCCTCATCTTCCTTTATTTTTCTTCTCAGTACCTCACTACCAAAAGCTATACATGTATTTATCGTCCATCTCCACTGTCAGAGCGAAACTCCGTGAAAATACAAAGTCGCCCTCATCACATCACCATGGTCTCCAAGAGGACCACGCTACATGGTCTAATATTCGTAAATGAATAGGTAATAATGTCGCCACAGGTACCACAGACTATACCAAATGGCAAGACAAACTGTTTTTGGGTGACGCATCCCATAATGCTGTTCACAAAGTGGATAACCTATACCCACACTGAACGCCTATTACAACTTGGGTCACTTGCTCCTAATAAAAATCAAGTATTATCAAAACGCAGAACTTACTGGCGTGAGCTGCTGAGAATTTAACAACTGCTGAAACTGCTGTTGGTGAAGATATATCTGTCTTTGCTGGTCAGAAAGTAATCCTAGTCCTGAGGCACTGAAAAACGATTACAATTCTTACTTTCTACTAGATACCTTTAATGGTTTTTAACATGTAAAATGAAAGACAACTTTACAACTTGACGTTCAATAAGTTAGCAAAGTCAAATTTTTAAACACAACACTTTCTGATCACAAAATCATGCACAAATATCTTATTTCCCCTTCTCTCTGTACACAGATGAACAAGAATTCACATTGTCAAGAAACGTTTTGTTTTCCTTCTTATTATAAACCAAGAAGGCACTAAGTATTTTATGGAATAGAAATTTAAATGTGTTTGTAACATACATGTAATAATTTTTATTTATTTAAGGAGAATTTAACCCATACTAAGTAAGACATATGTAAAACAAAGAAAGAATTTCAACTACTAATTGACTTGACCTAACCTTTTTTTTTAATGGTCCCAATGGTCAGTAAAATTAAGCACCAATCAAAAGGGAGCCAGAAGAAATAGTTTAGTATCCCCTGCAATCCATTTAAAATGATTTATTCCTCAAAAGTATGTTCGATAACAACATGGCTTTAGTCTCCCTATTTTGAAGTCAAATGAAATGCCAGTACAATGAAACAGTTTCACTCACTGGAAATTCAAGATAAATATTTGACCTTCACCGGTACCAAAAGCTTTGATTATAAAATTAGCAAAATTGCATAGCTCAATTTTAAGAAATCAATATTCATATGTGATCTCATTACAATACTGTTTTTCTTCGGAATTTATGATACATGAAGGTATCGTAAGGGGATGAAGGTACAAGGGGAGAGAACACAGATCAAGAATGAAATTTTTCGCACAGATTATATTTCATGCTTTGCTACTAACAGTGATTTCATTTTGTTTTAATCTGAATGACTTAAGTTTCAAAAACAGTTCTCACAATAACACAGTTGGCCTAGAAGTTTGCTGGATTTTAATTTCTTTGACTGCATCTACAAGAAGCACATTAAAACTCCCAATCTAACGCATGGACAGCACTAGTACTGTGTGGCACGGAAAAACCCAAAGTATAATTAAGTGGAGTTTCTTACCTGTTAGTCAGTGTGGCTGGCATTGGATGTGTTGCATTAGGTGGTACAGTGGTGTGGGTGAGGGGGGTAGGGTTCTGTGATATTGTGACAGGGGTCTGAATAACCCCATTTAAAGCTCCTACAATGCCATTAATTGCCAGTTGGTTACCTGGCAAAGCTCCAATTATTCCACCCACTCCAGGCACTGCAGGAATGGTGGATGTTACAGTCTGCATTCCACCAGCCAGTGCCCCCACTGTCACACCATTGACCTGCTGAACTCCGCTAACGCCTGAGCCCGGCTGCGCTGGACTCTGCCCAGCGGGAGGTGGGGTAGAAAGAGCAGAAGAGCTGCTGGTGCTCTGTCCACTGGAGGTCAAGTCCTAATGCAAGAAGGAACAGAAACTTAAGTGCGGAAGAACACAGCAGAACTGTGTAAAATCATTTGAAGCCATTTAATGGGATCTACTATTGTTCATCAGAAAAACACAGAAATGAAACTAACCACACCCAAATTACCTGATTTAACACAGGAAGAGAATTATCAGGTAAAAAGCTGTTTCCCAGATGAGGGCTCTTACTGCTGTTCAAGGAATCAGTAGTAGGAGCTAGAATAATAAAAGACAAAAAGAAACCTATTTACCCTGTTAAATTACATCATGTGTAAGATTAAAGGCTTATCTAAAAAGCTTATCCTGAAGCCCACATTAAAAACACTTAAATATTAAGTCTTGCTATTTCTAATACCAGTTTAAATGGGAAAATCTATACCTCTATTGAAGACCATGGCTTTAAATCAATAGAGATCACTACACATTTAAATAACTATTATCGTTAAATTATGTACTAAAGAAGTCAGAGCAAATTCAAGTCGATCACTTAACAGATTCTTCACGTTCTCTGAGAATAAGCTATCATTCCTTCTCTTAACCATCTTCATGTAACTGGTAACCAGTTATTATTCACTTATTATGAAAAAGATATTGAGAGTCTATCCTACTTTCCCTTAGATACAAAATAAACATTTCACACTTACCATTCTGTGCTGAAAATGCATGCATTTGATGAGATGGGCTAGGATTTGTCGTTATTGTTGGAAAAGGCACTGAGAGCTGTGCATTCAGTAACTGAAGACGTTCTTTTTTGGCTGTCAAGTTTTTAATCTGTTCTTCTAATCTTCGATTTTCAACTTGAAGTTGATGTAATGACTTCAGCATTCCTAAAACTAGCAAACATTTGGATGGCTTTAATAAGGACAAGTTCCCACACACGACTAAGTATTTTACAGACCTAAGTGTCAATAACTTTAGAAATAAGTTAAAATAGGAAAGCGGAAATTCTGTAAAGCACTTTTATATTACTAGGTTTTATTTCTAAATTTCCTTTTATTTCTAAATTTATATGTAGATATAAATTGGGAAATAAATAAATACAGCATAATGTATGTGTGTGTATGTAAGCATAAAGAGATAGTGGGCCTGGATAATACCTTCTGGAAACTTTGTTGCCACGTATCAAAAAAATCCGCCCACCTGGTTCAGGTAATTTCCATTTCTCAAACAAAACTGATAGAACGTTTACGTTTTATTCTCGCCAAAATAAAAACCTAATCACAAAGTCGAAGTGCCTGCCCCAATCTTTCATTCAAATCGTAGTTCAGATGGGAAAGAATCCCTCCAATATCCCTCACCGCAATCAAGAGCGCAAGTGCGCGCGCGCTGCTCGGTTCCGCTCAGCGAGGGCGAGCCGCCCGGCCTACTGCTGCTGCACACGTTGCCCAGCAGGGAGCAGTGTGCGCGCACCGCAGCCCACATCCCAACTCCCACAGGAAGGCGTGTGCTGTCTGTAAAGGAGGCCGTTTCCATCCGGCCTCGTCACCTCAAATACAGTTTCGATTCCTTCCACAACTCGGACGTCTCAACTGACAACACAGAGTAGTTATGCCAAAAGTTCTATGTACGTATTAAAAGTTGTATTTGTTTAACATGCCCTCAGGGCCTTCCGAAGACACAACTGTACTGGTACAGCCGTCTGTGGTCATTTCCCAAGGATTTAACTTTTATCCCTCCTCTTCAAAATCCCACAAAGAAGCCCTTAGTGTACCCAAATGAGATGCAATAAGACTAAGCTAAACCTGTCCTCCAGCTATCATGTTTAAAGGATTATCCCGGCATGAATTTCCTCACAATTAGCATTTTTTGTCAAGGCACCATTCACAAAAAAACAAAACAAAACAAAAAAAAAAACCCACAATTTATGGCACTTGTCTACTAACAAGAAGCAAAATGTTTTGTTTTAATATAATAAACTAGCAAAAGTTTATATCCCCAAATGATAAAAAAACCATCTATTTTTTCCCCCCAAAATATATATCCTTAACACTATCCCAGCTTCTCCAGCTACCTACCACTTACAGGAACTTTGCTTTTTTGGCTTTTTTCACCTATGGCCCTCCATAATACTTAACACTGGGAATACTAAATATGGATATAAAGATATAGATATAGGTATAGATATAGATATAGATATATGATACAACTTAATAAGTGAATGATATTTAATGAATGAAAATTGTATGTAATTTAGTAATCGTTATTCTTGCTCATCTAAATTGTAAAATTAGGAAGACAGCTTGCCATACTTGACTATATGCATTTTTAAAAATGAATTCTCTAGAGGGAAGCAAGTTTTCTTCCAACAAGTGAAGAGAAGATGTAATTCACGTGTTTTAGTAAAATGTGAAAACTGGTAAGAACAAAGTACCAACGTGAAACTAATTCAAAAGAGTAATAATAACCACTCAACAGATAAGTGCTTACTATGAGCTAGGCAATGTTCTTCACATTTTTTATGCCATTTAATCCTCAAAACAACACTATGATATAGGTACATTATTATTCCCATTCTACAAATGGGAGATTAAAGCATACTGACATCAAGAAATTTGCCCAAGATCATATTGTTAAGAACAGGTAAAGTGAAGTCCAGTAGTAAAACTGCAGAATCCCTATTAAACCACCACTCTATACTTTCTCACCATATTACAGAAAACATATTTCATAATTTCACTGCTACTCCTGATGAAGTGTGTCTGTTACATCCATCCATCTGTCTGTCCATCTATCTTTCTGTAAAGACATGAAAAGAATACTTACTGTCACTAGGAGTACCCTGTTCTAATAAAAACTGCTGTCCTTCACTCCACTGCCTCTCCAAAAGCTGTTCTATGCTGGCTGCTACTGGAGGCAGATTTTCCAAACTGCTGTTGACTGGTTGATCATAGCGAATCTGTAAGCTGCTTACAGGAGATCTGTTGAAAATATTAACTCTCAGGTTAAACAGAAAGAGAGTGCATTTACGCTTCTTACCTTATGCTGGCCCGTTTCCCGTACAAGTTTTCTAACTCTAGGCTGCCTATGCTGGAAGAATGATAAAACCATTATCCACCCTAAAATTGAGTAATTACCATTCTTCCTCCCCAAATTATAAAAATCGCAGGAATAGCTGGCTAGACTCAGTAATTAAAAACCACTAGAACACATAAACACAACACCAATAATCTCTGAAATAAGCTGTAAAAGAACTTGATACAGCCTTAGACAAAGGAGGGAAAGAGAGTATTAGAAAACTTTAAAATAATTAGCCAGAAAAGAAGAGTTCCACAATTCTGCTTTAATATGCAAAACACCAGAGGAACACTGTACAATTATAATAATGTAGAAAGCATTTTAATACACAATCAACAGAATCTCAAGTATCAGTAAAAAGATGATTTTGAAGGAACCCTTTGTTTTAAAGTAAAAAATACTTATTTTCTAGTATTTTCAGGATTAAGGAGCATTAGCAAGACCAAAGTAAATTTTTATTTGAGCCCTTTATACACATTTTTCTAAAACATCTTAGACCTATACTTCAAATGGTAATAACTAACTCTTTCAAAGCAAATATTACTTATATTAAGATAAATATATAATGTTCTCTCGTCCACCTTTTGTCTTAAATTGGTAAGCATGCCCATTTCTGGTCTCCAGCCTCTACACTAACATAATATATTGGTAAAGGGCTTTGGAGTTTCCAAAGTGTTTCCATGTAATTATCTCATATGATCGTCAGAACAACCCAGAGAGAGAGAGAGAGAGAGAGAGAGAGAGAGAGAGAAGTCAAAAGCGTGGCTTATTGGTTCCATTTCTACAGGAGGAAACAAGATGGGGCTTTAGTGACTTGTCCAAAGACACACTGCCGATAAATGGCAGAGCTGGGGCCACAACTCAGGTCTCTAACAACCACCGGTGTTCTGCCACTGCCTCAGTATGCTTCTCTATAAAAATCTCTTTGAATAACAAGTTAGACAAATGAGGTTTTTTATTCTACACATAAACATCACATGCTACATATAGTTGACCATCCCTCTTCAAATAATACATTATGCCAGGATACTTTAGACTATTACATGTCAGGCTGATTTTTAAAGGATAACATAAAGTTGGAAATATATGCTAAAAATAATTTAGTATGATTTATTGTTGGAAATTCCATTTAGCTAATGAAAACCTGAGAACTATTGTGCTAAGCAAAATAGCACTAAGGGATCTCGCAGAATTTCTGGGTAGTTTCTAGGATATTTTAAGAGGGGAACATGGACATGCTTCCTCCACTAAACACACGAGCAAAAGTCCGCCTAGTTTTCTACTTTGAAAAGAAGAATAATAGAATAGTACAGAAGTAATCACAGCATAAAATTACAAATTAGTCGTTGATGTTATCATTGTGTGCTTCTGATTCCTAGTTTCAAAAGAAGAAATATTTCATTTCCTATAGTGCTCAATTATGAAAAATACTACTACTTTTAGGTCATCCAAGAATTTTATAGGAAAAGACACACCTAGTGGTACCACTAGAAAATAGCAAAATTCGACGTTACTGAACTAATCTCCTGATAAAGATGTTCCTTAACAGACTTTACCAATATATCAGCAATACAACAACAGATACTAACAGTATCATCGCATGAAAAATTTAATTTTTAATAGAATTTTTAAGTTTGCATAGTTGAAAAAAAAAAAAAAAAGACTCCAGAATGGGCTTTTCCCTCCTTCTGTTCTCCATTCTCACCCAGACTAACCATTCTTGAGGCACAGTTTACAAAATTAGACAGCAGAGAGCAAACAAACTAGAAGAAGGCATAGAAGTTAAAAGTCATATATAATTAATTAATAAAAAGAGAGCTACGGCCTAAAGTTCGACTGTTTTCCATAAGCTGGCACAATATTCCCTTCTGCCATTCTCCCCACTGAGAACAGAAGATGTGGGCACTTAGACTGTGCTCAGAAAAATTCAACCATTTCAGTAGAACTTTGCTAAGTGTGTCCTGCTAACTTCTTTATCTCCTATCAGAGATATTTAAGGCACCTAAGTTCGTTCAGATAATATCTAAGACAATTTTACAGAACGAATGTAAACATTTATTATACTTTGATTCAAACAATTTTAGGAACTAGAGGGATTTTACTTTATTTTATTTAGTTCATTTTTTTTAGGCATCTCTACACCGAATGTAGGGCTCGAACTTACGACCCCAAGATCTAGAGTCCCATGCTCTTCCGACTGAGCTACCCAGGAGCCCTGAGAAGTAGAGGGAATTCAGAAATGAGCCCCAAGAACTAGGAACCAGAGATGAAAGGGTTCAAGTGCATTGCCTACAACAGAGCTAAAACTGGAACCCTAAGTTGAAAGCCTGGAGTCGGTAGCTTCAAGAGGTTTTAAAGACTATTTCATAACCAAAAAGAATTAGCCAAATTAACGTATTTAACAGTACCAGTCGCTAAATGTACAAATGATAAAAACAAGAGAGTTCAAATTGACTGGAAATCTAAGAAAAGGTAGGTCCTTCTAAAAGCTTAAAGTCTAACCATGTGTTTAAATTAATATTCAAATTAATTGAGAATCATTTTTCTTGACTGTCCAGACATGCTTCTTATCTACAGAATGCTTTTACAGCCTCACAAATGTGTGCTCTGATAGGAGATAAAGTAGTTTCCAAATCTCCAAACGTCTCCTTTGCCTCGCCTCTGCAGAGTAAACAGCGCTTACCGCGGTGAGAGACTTCCTCGGGGTGAGCTTCCTCTGCCAGCAAGGCTGCGGCCATTGTCTCCGAGATCTTGATCTGCAGTGTAAATATTTCATAGCTGATAAAGTGACTCTCACTAGATAAGAGGTTTTAAGCTCTTGCCCTGATTTTCCCTAAAACGTACATAAAACCTTTACCACTACTTCGCAGTTACTCTGAAAGTAGATCTAGTATGTTGCTAGTTCAGAATTGCTGAACTGTGGCATGTAAGGCGTTGTCCCTACACGTTTTTGTGGGTGTAGAAGGCCATGGATTATGTTCCGTTCTTTCATTCCTTTCAATTTTACAGCACAGAAGCGTGGTTTGCATTTGCAGTACCCTCCCCTCAGCCACTTTTAATTTCTACGGTTAAAGTAATGAATCACAGCTGTGGACAGCTAATCTGTATGCTTATCACAGCAAATCCTTATGCTTTGTATTTTTTAACACTTTGCATCCCAAGACAAGTCATAAAATACATAGTGTACGACATAAAGCCACACACCATAACTAAAATTACACATATTACACGGATCCTCACACCAAGGATAAAGTTAAATATAACACTAAATATTTAAATTGACAAAAACAAGCAGGAAGATAGCATGCTGGACTTAAAAGGAAAAAATTAATTTCTTCAAAATAATTCTTAGGTAACACCAAATATCTCTGCTTGACAAGTAACCTGTGTCTCCCCTACAGTCAGTTCCTTATAAAATCACCCTATCTGGCCTCTTTCGAGGTTGTCCTCCCCTTATTCTGAGTCAGGTAACCTCTGACCTGAAAGGGTAAAGACATGACTGATCCATTCTTGGTGAACTGCTAAACCCATTCCCTTCCCCCAAACAGGCATGACTACTTGGACATGTCAACAAATCCTTAAGGATGGAATGAAACAAAGCAAATCCAGTGGCTCATTAAAACAGTACAAGAGGCAAATGCTACAAAATGTCAACTGGTAAAAATTCACAGGATTACTAAACACTGTAGAAATTCTCTAACAGGATTTTTTTTTAACCAAGTTTGTGTAATGCAATTTCATGAATTATGCAAATAAAGGTTTAGGCTATTCACAGAAAAGCCCAGTGTTATGTTACTTTCATTGCACAGAACTGAGAACTGAACACATCAATCACAAAAGTCACAGGAGACATTGTTGCATTCCTGCCTGCTGATGGCTCTGCTTAAACATTTACATTTCAGACAGTAAAAAAAGCACATCACTATTTTGCAGCACCGCACACTATTTACTTCCAACTGTGACTCTTTTGGTTGGGGGTGGGGGTGGGCACAATCCTGTATTAACCACACCTTTAGACTTTTCAAAGAAAATGAGCCAAAGGCAGGGATGGGGGGGGGTGGGGTGGGGGGGGATTTACACTGGGGGAGAGCTGAAAAATTCTTGAAAACTTACCTGTTTGACTGTTTTCAGACTGAACTATAAGAGCTGCCATTGATGAATTTGGATTTAATCTATTGCCATACATATGAGATGGTGCCTGACTAAGAGAAGATCCAGATAGGGTATTTGCCTAAATGAAAAGAATTACAAAAATAAATGAATGATATTAGAAAATATCTTCACGCTTTTCCTAATAGACCTAGCAACTGTTTTCTCTAACCTAAGAATATAAGCAAACATTCCTGACTTTCTAAAGAGCAAATTTTATTCTTTCTTGTTTTACCATTCCAACATTTCAACTTTTTTGAAGTAATTCCAAATAAAAAAAACAAAGACTGGCACATTCAAAGTTAACTACGCTAACTTTAATTTCAAAGTATCTAGTCACTAACAAAACCCAGTGGCATGGTAACCATGTGAACATATGACTAATTATTTAATCTTATTAAACCATTTACAAAATAAAGGCAGGTAGACAACAGATGTCTAACAAATGCTTCAGTCCCTTACATCACAGGCTGGCTAAGGAGGTCAAAAGGGCCAATTTCTACTTTTAGTATTTTAACTACACAGAGCTATATTTCCATTGCTTAACTCTGTCATTAGTAAAACCTGCACACTATTCTGTTACTTCCTATTTTGATAGACTTGGAAGCCTGCTGCTTTTTCTGTTTTGTTTTGTTTTTATTTTAAAAGAAAGCAAACAGGCATCACAAGTATGTTTTCTATACAATGCAGAGCTCAACGAATCACAGCTTTGCCCTGACCCCATATAAGGCACTGTCTTTTTGGCAGGAAGCCAGCTCCACTAACTGAAGAGCTGGTCCAAAGTTTGTAATTCATTCATGTTGCTAACCACAATTCTGAGGGCCTCTACTGGGCCTTGTGCCAAACAAGGGAAAATGAACCCTTAAACAGATGACGCTACGGAGGCTGGCCAAAGTCTTGCGTAATCCAATGTAATAAAAATGCCTTCTTTGATGTGAATACTTTCTCCCACTTTCTAAGAATATTATAACCTTAAAATGTGGCATTCTGGGAGCAAATCTCCTGTACACAAAATACTGTTACTCTAAGAAGGCTATTCCTAGCCTCAATACTTTTCAGATTTAACATAACCATAGATTTAAAGCAGACTTCTTATTCTTTTTCATGAATGAGATCGAACTTAACCTTTTATAAAATGAAATTATTGTATAGTTATTTCATAACAGAATTCTGGAAAAGAATTTCAAAGGCTTGAAGCAATTCGAATATAAAGAGGCTAAGTAATCGTAGGACAAAAGATGTGGGATGTTCTACCACACGTACAACTAACTACACACAGGAGACCAAGACATGTCGACACAGTAGTTATAAAAAGCAAAATATTACAGAAAATAAACTGGGTTTCTGGGAAGATTCAGACCCTGACATTATATATGGCTTCTGGCCAACTTACTGGGCATGAAAACTGGACTTTACAATTCACAGAAGTAGTCGGTGAGACAGAATCCTGTCCTTGCTTTCCACTGTTTCAAAAGGTGTATTTCCTAGTTCATTCTTCAATGTCTAAGTTTAATTGGTCAATTTCTGGGTTTCATTTTTCTTCTTATTAAAGATGTGTATACAAAGCCAATAAATTTATACCATAAAGTTTTGCTTAACAATCAATTAGCCCTCAGGAAAAGGTAAGTCATAATTTTAACTTCAAGATCATACTAGATGCTTACCAGGTATTTAGTAGTATAGCATACTAAAATATACAATTCATAAATGGAAATATAGCTAGGTGTTTTTTTGTTTTTTTTTTTACCTCTTGGTTACTCATAAAATAACCTAGGGTAAGAAAAACCACCAAACAGACAAACAGAAAAGTACAGATGTTACTAGTCCCATGTGTTAACATCTCAGGTACCTTACACTTAAAAATATCCTTTGCAGAGCCGATTTGCTCTTACTCTAGATACAATTCTAAAAAGATCAACTAAGCATATAAAAGATTAGAAAGTGGAAAATTCACTAGAAAGAGGAAGAAAAGTCATTTCTTGAGACATCTGCTGGCAGCAGGAATCAACAGCTGACAGGAGGAGAAGAAAGAGAAAAAGAGGAGTGAGGTGGCGCTCAAAGAACACGGACGCCTAGATGCCTTAAACCTGCATCTCAGCCTTCTGGCTCTCCTGTTTCGTGCAGTCGTCGTAACGGTTGAAACTTAACTAACGTTACACCAGTTGGGTTATCAGTTTTATGAGCTGCCTTAGTCTCTTGATAAGAATCAAAAGATCCTACTCCAATCAGAAATACCCTTTTTCAGGAAGAATTCTTCCTGCAAGGGCTTTATATTTATCCTTATTAGCTTTCAAATTTTTTGATGCAGTCTTCAAATTATCTTAGTGTCTCTATCACACATTAGGCCCACCATACTACAGGATCAAAATGCAGAGCAGTACTGCATAATAACTGATTTGCATAATGACTATCATCAAGAAGAAGATAAATCATCTTTACCATAATTCCAAAAGAAGAAAGTAGGTATTTTATAAAGGTGGCAGACAAAAGTAAAGTTAATAAAATAAAAACCTAAAATGGGAATACATTTTTCATCCTCCTAAATGATCAATTTCCCAAATTCCCTGAATGAGTAAAAATTACCTGGTAGTTTGTTTTTAAAGAATTACTGCATTTATTGAAACCAGAAACTTTGGAATGAGATTAAAAGTTATTATCAGGTAGCATTTTATGGTGTATTAAAACATCTAAACCACTCTACATTAAAACTCAAGTCATTAACGTCATTTTAAGCGGTAACAAGAGTTATGAATACACAAATGTCTGACACTGCTTAGCCAGTACTTCTGAAATGATGTTTAGAATGGTTAATGTTGGGAACCCATGATAAGCTTGTTGCCACCTCTGGGCCAAGAAACCCTCATCAGTTTAGTGAAAAGATTCTACAAGTTAGTAGCAATAAGAAGGGTAAGTGAGGTGGGCAGGGGCAACTTACTTAGGAGAGCATACATATAATGTTGGACATTTTGTAGACTTAAAATTTTCTGTTGTCTTTAACAAGTGAAAGCACTAAGATTCTGGAGGACAGAAGGAAGTTCATGTGAATCTAAAGAAACACTGGTAAAGAAACATAAAGGGCACTTGAAAGCTTTCATTGTAAAAGAAATCTGGAATAAAGAAAACAACATACACATACTTCTCCCACAGCGTATGTCAGATGGGAATTTTTAAAAGAGCATCAAAAGCCAATGATTCACACACCAGAAGTCTGCTTCAGGAGACCTGGGATAAAAGACAGGCAATTCTTTTTGGAGAGAACTACCCACCTTAGGACATTCCAATTTTATCTTGCCCAAGTAAGCGGAAGGGCTACTAGGGACAGAGATCCTCCTTGAATCTACTGGCACTGTAAGAATAGTTGTTAACTCTGGGGAGGCCGAAGGAAGGAAATCTAAGATATATGTGAACTCTACTACTTTTGCAACTTTTCTCTATACTGTACACCTATAATTATTTCAAAGTAAGAAGTTAAGGCATGCTTGGATGGCTCAGTCAGTTAAGTGACCTACTCTTGATCTCAGCTCAGGTCATGATCTCTGCACTGACAGCACTGAGACTGCTTGGGATTCTCTCTCTCCCTCTCTCTGCCCCTCCCTTGCTCACGCTTGCTCGCGCGTGCGCGCTCTCTCTCTCTCTCTCTCTCTCTCAAAATAGGTAAACTTAAAATAAAACAAAAACAAAATTAGAAGTTAAAACAAAACAAAAAAATGATAAGACAAACTAGTTAATAGTGTCTCGCTGAAATCATATAATCTAATCAACACAGTGTTAATCAAAATAGGTTAGATTAGATCAAGATAAAAATATTTAGTAAATATTTTAAGTTCATATTGCCATAATAAACTTTTTTTTTTTAAGTTCGTTTATTTTGAGAGGGGGGAGGGAACGGGAAGGAGGGGCAGAGAGGGAGAGAGATAGAGAATCCCATGCTGACTCTGTGTTCCCCAACTCGACATGGGGCTTGATCTGACGAACCATGAGATCATGACCTGAGTTGAAACCAAGAGTCTGAGGCTTAACCCACTGAGCCAGCCAGGTGCCTCGCCGTAATAAACTTCTGCTTTCATTTCCAATATATGATACCTCAGAGTTTTTGTTCCCTCCCCAAGATTAATTGAAAGGAACCACTTCCACCCAAGATGTTATAGAACACTTATTCTAATACTCTAGTAATAAAGCCTCAGTAAGAGAGGTATTTTACCAGATGGACCCAAAGGCAAGTAGAGGAAGAATAAACTGAATAATTATTGAGATACATTCAAGCTACTTTGGAAAAAAAAAAAAAAAAAAAAAAAAAAAGAGTATGTTTAGGTGCCTGAGTCAAAGAACCCTAAGCAAATTTAGAATAAGTTATACTAAAACACCTAGAAAGACACACAGGTCTCTACCAAGGCAGTATTCCAACTCAAAGCAAATCAAATCAAAGAAATTTATTGTTTCATAAGTAGACTCACGGACCATATTAAAATATTAACAAGATTAAAATGACATTTCAGCTTGAAATTTCCCCTGCTGTTAATAGTTCACCTCCTATTATATTTCAAATGTCTGCTTATGACCACGGAGAAATTTTAAAAGAACTCTAGCTGCAAAGCAACGCTACCCAATTCCTAGGCACTTGGCTCCTTCTAAAAGAGTCAGATTATGAAGGAAAAAAGTCAGACTAAGCCTACTCAATTATTTGAATATCAGACAAAAATGGATGCTGTTTTGTTAGGGCTTTTTTCCTCCCAAATGTTGGTAAAGGCAGAATAATACAGAATAAACAACAAAAATTCAGTTTGAGAGAACAGAACCTATAAAAACTTCACTTTTGGAAAGTATCATAGCAATACCTAGAGGTGGATATGAAACTTTATACTTTGATCATACAGGAAAGGGTTATAGTAAGCTTTTTTAAATGCACAATTAACCTGTCAATAAACATTAAAATCACATGATTCAAACAAGCTCAAAACACAGTAGAGCTTCTTCAAGCATTCCAACCCTGACATATGATATTAAATATATTCTTTCAAAATTTTGTCAGATTCACTAAATTGAATATTACTTTTAAAAATTTCTATCTCATATATACATCCTTACAAGAGAATACTTTTATCACTATATCTGCCATAAATCAAGCTTTCTCACCGAGGGCAAGGTACTAGAACCTCTCTGTCCTCAATTTCCATTTGGAAGCACGGAGATAATAAGAGTACCCACCCTCATAAGAATACTGTGAGAATTAACTGAGTTAGTATACAGGGCTTATAAAGAATCCGTGGCACATGGTAAGCAAACTTTAACTTGTTATTTTAAAAATTATTTTCATAAGCTATTACGGCTTCCATTTTTCCATTAACTTCATTAGAGAATATAATATATCAATTATATTTTGATACTAATATGGCTAGACTTCAAAGATTAAAACATATTTCCTTAAGAAAAACTAGATGGTATAAATGTCTCATTAGGCAATGATACTGTAATCTATGTATTCTTTGGTAATAATATAGCAATAGTGCAGGGGTGCCTGGGTGGCTCAGTCGGTTGGGCAGCTGACTACAGCTCAGGTCATGATCTCGTGGTCTGTGAGTCTGAGACCCACATCGGGCTCTGTGCTGACAGCTCAGAGCCTGGAGCCTGTTTCCGATTCTGTGTCTCCCTCTCTCTCTGCCCCTTCCCTGCTTGCTCTCTGTCTCTCTCTCTCTCAAAAATAATAAACGTTAAAAAAAATTTTTTTTTTAATTTTTTTTTCAACGTTTATTTATTTTTGGGACAGAGAGAGACAGAGCATGAACGGGAGAGGGGCAGAGAGAGAGGGAGACACAGAATCGGAAACAGGCTCCAGGCTCTGAGCCATCAGCCCAGAGCCTGACGCGGGGCTCGAACTCCCGGACCGCGAGATCGTGACCTGGTTGAAGTCGGACGCTTAACCGACTGCGCCACCCAGGCGCCCCTAAAAAAAAAATTTTTTTAATAGTATAGCAATACTGCAAATATAATAAAATTCAAATATTTTAATGATAATTTATACATCTTTCCAATTTGCAAACACAATTTGACCAGAAAAGTTTCCAGGAAAAATTAGAGAACAACAGAAAGTTTCAGATATTCTCCAACTCAATTCAAACTTTGCACTATGAAACATATTCTGATAACAGACCCCATTTCTGTGTCAGCTCCCACCAGTAAGGCTTTAATACTCAGCGTGTGATGAGAGATGAAACCAAGTGTGAACAACTTTCAGGTCCCATGAGTAGGCTGACTGTTAAAGCTGTCAGGTTCAATTGCATCATTCCACATTATTCAATGCCTCAAACTGCTCCCTAATTGTTAGGAGCTTAACGTATTCAAAACCATTGTTTAGGCTAATACTGAAATGCCCCACAATTGAGTTTCTATAAAGTAGTGGGAGGGATTAAATTACAGTTAAACCATCACTGAACACTCATGATTGGACAAGAGGATGGCAGAATAACCAACCAACTCTAAGCAGGTTTCCTAATTGGTTAATACCTAATCAATACATCACCCAAGTTTAGGGGAAAAAATTTAGTCCCCAAGGACTAAAGCAGCTATTGAAATAATTTACGAACTGGAAAAACCTCAGTCAACAGCTGAACCTAAAATGACTAAAATTCATATACCTATGTTAACATGGAATTATAAATCTTAACAAAAATTTTTAATACTATTTTTAGTAAGGGAAGTGCTTCTATACAATTTATCTCACTGGTAAACAGGCTGTTTCTGTAACAGTCCAAAATTAAGTCCAAAATTGTAACATCAGTGTAATAACCTTTAATTCCAAAGTACTTTATGGTCTAGAAAGTATTCTCATTTGAACTTCATAATGTACCTGTCCCTATAGCCGGTAGGACAGGTATTTAAAGTATTTTATTTTACACATGAGAAAAACTGACACCCACAAATTTAAAAAGCCCCGCCCATAGTTATACTCGTGAGTAGGAAAGCTCCTGGAACCATGGATTTCTGACTCAAATTTCTGCTGTTTGGCATTATGGCACACAAATGGACACAGTAACATTCCTAACAATGTTTTTCAAAGAGATACCTCTTGACACAGAGGCACATCGCTGGGAAATTCATTTTTATGGGAGGGAGGGATTCAGTAAACCAGACAGCAGCCTCCAGAGGCAGACTGCCTGGCTTCCAAACTTAGTTCCCCCATTTCCCAGACAACCAACGCTGCACGGTTACTGAACCTGTACATCGCCCAATGGCAAGTGACATCACAAAGCACTTATAAAAACTTATTTTGCTCAGAATGTTAATGTCCTTGAAACTACAAGTCATTATGAAACTATTTAAAATATAAAAGGTGTAACTTTCATTCTGACCAATCAAGTCAGAGATCTTCTGAAGTCACATCTATCTGCCTGGGAAACTGAGCCATTTTCTCAAACAGAATGGAAATGTCATATCAGACAGACATCCTCTGAAAGGAAATTGAGGACTACACCTAAGACAACTCACACACACACACACACACACACACACACACACACACCACAAAGTTATCATATTGGAAAACAAAGTATTCAAAGCTGCCTGAAATAAAAGTCTCACAGAAATGTGCGAAATATTAGTCCTTAAATTAACTGTACCTTAAAAATACTTAAACACCTGCATTTACTGAGTATCACATTAATAAAGCTTGAAAGTTCCTTCATCTAAAATTATTTAAATTTATTGTTTATGATAGTAAAAACAGAGTTATCAAGAAACCAGGATTATATTTATGAAGTGTGTGCCCAAAAGCAAAACCCAGAATGCAGAAAATACAACTACTTTTCATTACATTCAGTCTTAAAATTTGTTTATTAAAGGAATCATCCTTCAAACAAAAGCACTTGAATTTTGCCAAAAGACAAACAGAATGAATGTAGAACTAGGAGACAGAGTGGAATTTGAAAGGCAAAATGAAAAATTAATGACACACCTACAGAAACTAATTTATACCTCTACTCATGATACAACAAGGGTAGAGCACATCATTTAAAATAAATCATATGAACAGTAGTTCTATCTTCCAGTAATGTTAAAAACTATTAACGATATTGTTATCTGAAAGAATAATTACTCTAAAAACAAATAAATAAAACAAAAGGATTTAACACTGAAGAATATAAAACTAGCTGATCAAACATTTTTAAAAGGTGTTTTCAAATTAGGGCTGCTAAGCATCACGTTTTCCCCTACAATTTTACAAGTGTCTCCTTTTTCCCCCATTAAGGCACAATTCTATTCTCAGTTTTTAATTTCTATTAAGCTCTTCCTGATCTTACCTCCCTGACCACTTTCCAAGGAACAATTCTTAAGACAGCAAATAAGCCAAACAAGAGGCCTGTCTATCTTACTTAAAAAACCGAGGCCAGAAAGATCAAGAATGACCCCTGGATCTTTATCCTGCTGGCACCAGGCCAGTCACTAAAAACTACTACCTTCATTAAATTTGGCAGGGGGGATGGGGGGGGGGGGGGGGGGGGGGGGGGGGGGGGGAGGGCATTATTCAAATTTAACATTTCCATTATCTGTTTATATTTTCTAAAATACTTGCTTGCTAGTGTGATGTTACAATTGTAACAAGACTTCCATAATCACGTTTTAAATATCGGTAATTTTAATTAACCCACTTACAGCATTGCTAATCAGCTACCTGTAAAGAAACCCTAAATAACAGACTACGATTTGATTACCTAAACACAATGAATTGTGCAATTTGAAAACAAACAGGGCCCATATAAAAGTTAACCAGAAATAAACTTGTCAATTTGAAGAGAGGATTCAATCACCAAGTACATCCCAATTTGTCAGAGTCCTAGCTAAACGTTCCCTTTATTCTAAATATTTTTGTACCCTTTCCCTCACACATTGCCTAGAAAATTCACATTTTGCACATTCAATACCAATACTATGGTCTCAGGCAGCTAAATTGAAGTAGTTCTGCACTCAGTTCAACTGAGAGGTCAATGTGCCTCAGTTGCCTGGAGACTGATGGTTGCTACAGCAGCACAGATAAGCCAGGCTAAATAAGCTTCAGCTTGAAGGCAGAAAGCATTTACTGCCGGACAGAATCATAGATGCAGTTGTCTCAGCATGCAGCATTTGAGTCTAACTAGATGATCATATTTATAAGAGACCCATCTTACTGAACATGGAAAGAGGATAAACAGTAAGGATTTTAATTGGACTGAATCCTGGATTACTTGCAACTATGATTTCTTTGTTCTTCAGTTGAGTCATATGTTAAGTGGAATTTTCCCTCTAGCTATAAATTTCTCTCCACCACCACTTCCCCCATCTACCTCCCTAATGCCAACCCCCAAAACCACAAACATAATGAATGAGAAGAAATGAGATTTTTGCTTAATTCAGCCTGGAATTAACCAGAGAGTAATTAAAACAGACTTTTATAAAGAAAGAAAAGAAAAACGCACACTGGAAATGTTCATGTGAGACTTTGTCCAAGGATAGAAAGCTATCAACAGCATATGGCTACACTTAATTAAAAGAGATGAAACTATTTACAAGAACCATTCTCTCATTTATCCTTTCACCCTCTCTAACCCCACACCCCTGTTATGCTGCCTATCTCACCAGGGCTAGTGAAATGAGCTACAAAAAACTCTCCCAAATTAGTCAAACTCCCGTTATTCAGGTTGAGAGGTTCACCACATAGTTAACTTTCATTTTCAAACATGATACCACTAATCACACCACTGGTTTTCTGTGCTGAACTGTCTGTTGTTTATTCTAATACCTGATCTAATTATAATGGTGACTGCACTGAGCCATTACATATTTTTAAAAATAACTAAGGCTGTACTCTGATGTACAGCTTACAGAAAATACTTAAAAAGTGTGTATATATATTTTTAACTCTTGCTTAATATTTATTTTTGAGAGAGAGAGAGAGAGAGAGAGAGAGAGAGAGAGAGAGAGAGAGAGAGAGAGGGAATGCAAGTGGAGGAGGGGCAGAGAGAGACACACACACAGAATCTGAAGCAGGCTCCAGGCTCCGAGCTATCAGAACAGAGCCCAACACAGGGCTCGAACTCACAAACTGAGAGATCATGACCTGAACCGAAGTCGGACGCTTAACCAATTGAGCCACTCAGGTGCTCCAAAAAGTACATATATATTCTAAAGGCCTGGACAATGGAAATTATGAACACATATGTAAAGCATAAATTTATAGCAACTTACAAACAACTAGCTCATAGTTTGTAATTAGAAATTTGTCTATATGGGGCGTCTGGGTGGCTCAGTTGGTTAAGCGTCCAACTTCAGCTTAAGTCGTGATCTCATCATGGCTCATGGGTTCGAGCCCCGCATCAGGCTCTGTGCTGACAGCTCGGAACCTGTAGCCTGCTTTGAATTCTGTGTGTCTCTCTCCCTGTCCCTCCCCTGCTCACGCTCTGTCTCTTTCCTTCAAAAATAAACAAACATTTAAAAACAATTTTTTTAAAGGAATTTGTCTTTTATAAATTTCTCTAAATACTAAGATTTACTTCTAGAAGCTTGGATAAAATTAAAGTAAAATTATAAAGAATTCCAAATAAAAATATCTATATATACTTTAGGAATTTTAAATTATTACACCTTTGGTGAGGTGGTGGAGTAGGTATGTGTGTACAGCTTTGCCAATTTACTGTCCTATTTATAAATACAAGATTATGGTTTTTCTGATTTGACTCTTGCTTTTAAGGATTCCTGAAGACTACTGGCCTATCAAGTTACAGGTCTAAAGTGAAGGAAAGGGATAAATTTATGCACAATCACCAACAGAGTCACTTATTTATAATATTCATGTACATTCTTTCCTCTCCCACTAGGAAGAAAACAATATAGTACTCAAAGGGATCGATCACTCTTTAACCTATATTCTCCTACACTGGTTTTTGAAAACTTAGACAGCAGACGATCATATATTATTTCTGTGATTTTTAAAATTATAAAAGGAATTTTTAAAACCACAAAATCGGTTCACACTTTTGAAGTCCTATTTTTAATTTTTTTTGTTTTTATTTTTTAAGTTTATTTATTTATTTTGAAAGAAAGAGTGAGACAGGGGCAGAGAGAAAGAAGGAGGGAATCTCAAGCAGGCTCCGGTTTGTCAGCACAGAGCCCAGCGTGGGGCTCGAACCCATGAACCACGAGATCATGACCTGAACCAAAACCAAGAATCAGACGCTTAACCAACTGAGCCACCCGTGCACCCCAAGTCCTACTTTTTAAAAGAAAGAGTAAAAGTCCCCACCAAGTTACCAGTTTACATTAGGACAAAATTAGAAACTCAGAAACTGAAAAGAGTCAGTTGAAGACAACATATTCCTTTGTCATCTCTCATAAATACCATGTAAATATGTCTATTATTTCCACTAACATGTCAAAACAAATTGAGGCATTTTAGAAATTCCTGTAGGAAGCCCTATTTTCTTTCTTTCCTCTCCAATGGAATTCGCTTTCAGAAACGACAAACCCACCTACAGGTCACTTCACAGCACTGCAATAATTTACCTGAGTTGTAGCAACAGCTGGGGCTGCAGATGATGCTGCTGATGGGGAGAGAGCTCCCACTTGTTGCAAATGCCCAGAAGATTGCTGAGGTAAATGAGAACTGGAGACAGGAGTACTAGATCCTGAGCCAGATACTACATTTGGAAAGGATACTGCTACATCATTGCTGTTATAAATACCTGAAAGAAAAAAAATTATTTAAATACTTTGCAACTTAGCAGTCAAATTTGTCACAGATACTTAATATTAACCATTAAGTCAGAACACCCACATTTCTTCCTGATCCCTCCCCTCAATGATAAATTTTATTGGTGGTGATAAAAAAAATGTATTAATAACTGACTAAATACTGACTTGTCATAAAACACTTGTTTAAAAAGAGCCTAAGTCATTTTTAATTTGTAACAAAAATGGCTCTGCCATGTGACTGGGATCACATCAGGAAGTGCCTCGTAAAAATAACAGTAAGTATTTTAGGAATCCCTAAGAGCAAAGAAATGTTTCTTAAAAAGGAGAATGAAGCAATTAGAGTTGCTTAAAAATCACCTGGTAAGCTTTTCAAAACGCAGATACTAGAGCCCCCGAATTCATGATTGAGAGAGAGGTCTGACATGGATGACTATGTTTTAGAAAGGTCACCCAGTTTACAATATAGAAAACAGAAGAGAACTAGACTTGAGATTCAAAGATCAGTAAGTGGATTCTAGAAATATTCAAGAGGAAGAATGAACAGACCTTATGACTGAATGGGGCGGATGAGTAGGGGTAGGGATGGACGGGGAGAGAGGATTAAAAGATAATGACAACGTGGACTACATGGTGGTGGTAAGGGTCACTTCAAGGACACAGGAAAAAAGGATGGAGGGATGAAAGCACTTTCAGAAAGCATCATGGAGTTGGAAGAGAAGAGAAGAGAAGAGAAGAGAAGAGAAGAGAAGAGAAGAGAAGAGAAGAGAAGAGAAGAAAGAAAAGAAAAGAAAAAAGAAAAGAAAAGGAAAGAAAAGAAAAGAGAAAGGAAGGGAGGACTGGGTGAAAGCAATCCATTCTGAAAAGCGGATGGGAAGAGGAAGGAGAGAGATGATGAGCAAAAGTTAAGGGGAAAGAGGAGTGACTAGAAAAAGATGTTGATTTTTTAAAGATGGGAGATCATGCTCATATGCTCCACAGGAGAGGCTCTTTGAGGAGAAAGGTGAGAGATGGGAATATCAATAAACCAATAGGGTTCTCAATCAGGGATGATTTCTGCTCCACAGAGACATGTGATAATGTCTGAAGACATTTTTAGTTGTCAAAACCAGGGGGCACTACTGACATACAGTAGGTAGAGGCCTGGGATGATACTAAACATCTTAAAATGTACACGGCAGCTCCTCACAGCTAAGAATTATCTGTATTACAGTGTCAGCAGTGCAGAAGCTGAGAAATCTTGATATAAACCAAGGCTCCTGGGAGGGTGGGAGAAAATAAGACCCCAAGATCCTAAGAATTTGACACTGTAACAAGAGGAAAGCAAGAGAAAAATGAACCTAAGTGGGATGTAGTTAAAAAAAAAAAAAAAGAAAGAGAAAGAAAGAAAGATTAGAAACTATAGCCCTTGCAAGCAACAATTATTTACATTAACAGTACAATGTATTCTGTTCTAGAGAACATAAGTATTATTGATTCATAATAAATAGAAGTACTCATAATCCTCAAACAAGAAAAATAAGGGAATTGTGACATCTGTAAAGGCCTTACAACTATAATTGAGGGTCCTAAGATCCTTTTTCTACAATTTCTCCAGGAAAAAAAGATAATTTATTCATTCACCAAATGCATCCATTCCGCAAACATCTGAGAGCTCACTGTTTGCCAGACATTATTCTAAGCCCTGGAGATACAAAGCCATTCAAGTAATGTGGTCTCCGCCTTCAAGAAGCTTAGTGGAAAAAAGAGACTATTACAAAAGACTGTGAAGAGTGCTATGATAGAGACATCCTCAGGGGCTCTGAGCACATGAAAAGGGGTATATAACCCAGACCTGAGGTGAGAGGATGAGGGTCAAAAAACTTACTGGAAGCGATGGATGCCTTTAGAGCTCATTTCTAAAGGAGCTGTAGAACCGAGGTGAAGGGTGGTTTGAGGAAGAAACAGAAGAACATGTAAGTACCATCTGGGTAGTCGAAGCAAGAAATGAGGCTAAAAAATGAGCAGGAATCAGATCAAGAACATTAAAAGCTAAAATGCTGGAAATTTGGAAACAACAGGATGCCACTGAAGGACTGTAAGCAGAAGCATGGTGTGATCAGACTGAAGTTTAAGCAAGACATCAATCCATGACACAAGTGGAGAACAGACTGGGGAGGGGATTTAAAGAGAGACTGAGAAAGCTGTTTAAGGGTTGCTACAATAATACCGATGAGCAAAAAAGGAGATTAAACTACAGTAATAGTAGTAAAGATACATTCTAAAGGCAGAGTTGATAGGACTGGTACCTAATAGGACCTCAAGAAGAAATAAGAGGGAAGAGTCGAGGATGACTCTTCAGTACCAGTAAGTGGGCGTGTGGTGATACCACTCACTGAAACAGGGATAGCAACTGGGAGCATCTAGTACTGTACGTGGTTACTATATGCAGGTCACTGTGCTCGCGTAATAGCCCAATGAGGTATATATTACTCCCATTTCACACAACAGCAAGCAGAAGTTTAAAGAAATAATCTGCTGGGGCATCTGGGTGGCCCAGTCGGGTGAGCGTCCAACTCTTGGTTTCAGCTCAGGTCATGGTCTCACAGTTTGTGAGTTTGAGCCCCGTGGGACTTTCTCTCTCTCTCCCTCTCTCTCTGCCCCTCACCCGCTTGCACTCCTCTCTCTCTCTCTCAAAATAAATAAATAAACTTTAAAAAAAATCATAAAGAAATAATTTGCTTAGTGACCTAACAGATGGTAGAATCGGGATTCAAACTCGCAGCTGCCTGATTCCAAAACTGCAAGCACTTTGTAAGACAAGACTGAAGTACAGGTTGATCATTCATGGTCTCTGACATGCCTGTGGAACACAGAACTCCTTCCTCTATAGGCTAGAACAGAACAGGATCAGCCTGGAGCTCAGCAGGAAAATCAGGTGTGGAGATACAAACACAGGAGTCAGAAGAATAATAAAGTTAGCGTAAGTAAACATGAAAACTCAAAAAGGCTTTCTGTTGGCTTGCACTGTTTGAAATCTTAAACTAGTTCATATTTAGAAACACTGAAACTTCACGTTTCAAAGCAAATTCTAATTTCTCCTGAAAAACTGAAGCTCTGTCAATATTGGACACCAAGTTCTGAAATAGCAATAATCTGCTGGAACTTTGGTCAGGGTATAGATTCTTTAACCCACCAGAGTCCTGTCATTCCTTATTCTTCATCTCTTCACTCATTTACGTCACCTACCTGGCCCCTGTGAATATGTGATTTACAACTCCTGATATGGAAGCTGGTCAAAGCCAAGGAACGGAAAAATGAAATCACCTAGACAAAATTCTCAGCATGATCAAGAGGACCAAAGACAGAATCCTACAGAACATTACCACTGGAAGAGTAAACAACAAAAAATAGACCACAAAGAACAAAATAAGAAAACTAAGAGAATCTTAGGAACCACTAGAGAATTTCAAAGGAATAGGTCAAATGATTCCACTGGTCATTTAAAGTCAGGACAGAAAAAGGAGTCACCAAATATGACAATAAATCTTGGCAAAAGTAACTGTTTTAAGAGGTTTGGCTGTGAAGGAAAGAAAAAAGGTAGCATGTAAATGGAGCTTATAAACCTTACATTCCAAAAGACATGCACCTGAGAAATACAAGTTTTTAAAAAGTTTGTTATCTCATAATTCATTTAACAAATATTTATTGAGGTTCTTATTATTAAAAAACAAAAAAGGCACTGAAGATAACAAAGAACAGAAAGGAATTTTGCCTTCAAAGAACTAATAGTCTCATAGCAGAACTAGTAAGTATTCATAAGCTAAAGAAACGCTAGGTACCATAAGGACACAGGACCTGAGGGATGACTGAGTTCAGAGGAAGAGACTAGGGGAGGTAGTTCCAGAGAGAAGCACTTGAACTCAGCCTTTGCCGCAAAGTACCTTAAAGGTAGAATGATAATAATCTAATTTTTTTGTGATGGAAAGCATACATGGAATCTCCAACTCTTAAAACTAAGATAACTGGAGACAGCATGCTAAAAAAACAAAAAACAAACAAACAAACAAACAAACAAAAAAAACGGAACAAGTGTTTGAGACAGAAATCCTGGCTCTCTCAACTATGTGATCTGAATCAAATTACTTAACCTTTCTGAGCCTCCATATTTTTCTCTGTAAAATCAAGTAATCACTGGGGCGCCTGGCTGGCTCAGTTGGTTAAGCGTCCGACTTCAGCTCAGGTCATGATCTCACAGTCCTTGAGTTCGAGCCCCGCATCGGGCTCTGTGCTGATAGCTCTGAGTCTGGAGCCTGCTTCAGATTCTGTCTCCCTCTCTCTCTGCCCTTCCCCCATTCATGCTCTGTCTCTCAAAAATAAATAAAAACATTTTTAAAAATTTTTAAAAAACAATAAGTAATCACTACCTTAGAGGCTTTTATTTGAGAACATCCATGTAAAGGGTCTAAGAGTAAGTAAGTCTCCATAAGGGTAGCCATAACTATTTTAGAGTTATTGCTCTAATAAAAATTTTAGGTTTAAGTCAGCAAAGAACAGTATTAATTACCAGGCCCTCTAATGTCCCTAATACTCTTTCAAAATTGAAAATACCATTGCCACATGCAATAATATATCCTAAAAGTGTAATGCTGAGAAGCAAAACTGTGGTTACTGAGGACCTCCAATATCTAAACTTGTATCTGTTTTTACATTGCATTAGAGCATACTTAAATAGGAAAGTGCACAACTAAATATGCAATGTGGTGAACACAACTTTGAAACTGTGTCTGGTGCTTGGGTTACTACTATAAATAGAACAGATAAAATTATCTTTTCTGATCCAGGCAGGGCAGTATAAATACCCAAATCTTTTTTTGAGTATGAGGATCACTGACTCTCCTAAACTTCCTCATACCTCATGAACCAACAGTTTACTAAGACCTCCAGAACTTTCAAAAGTTAAATGAATGATCCTCCTTAAATTGTTCTGTGCCTGCTTTCTTTTTAACTTACTCTATTTCCATCTTTCACAAATTATATGTTATTTTTTAAAACTTTTTTTTAAAGGTTATTTATTTGGGGGGGGGGGGGGGGGCTGCAAGTGGGGGAGGAGCAGACAGAGAGGGAGAAACAGAATCTGAAGCAGGCTCCAGGCTCTGAGCTGTCAGCATGGAGCCCAACATGGGGCTCAAACTCACAAACCATGAGATCATGGCCTGAGCCGAAGTCAGACGCTTAACCAACTGAGCTACTCAGGCACCCCTATGTTATTTTAATCTAAATCAAGGTGATATTCATGGCATTAAATAGAACTGAATCCTGTAATGCATAAACTCTAGGAAAATACCTGAAATTCATCTGTTCAGGATAAAGCGTAGGCACAAAGATATAGAATGATACAGAGGTTGGCAATGATGTACTGATCCATCCACCCAGCCATCCATCCACCCAATATTTATTGTGTGCCTACTAGAAGACAGGCACTGTGCTAGGAGCAGGGAAAGTAGGGAACGTGACAGACAAGACAGACAAGATCTCGGCTCTCCAAGAGTTTACAAGTTAATTAGGGAGGCAAACAATAAAACAAACACATAACTATAAATTGTGACAAGTGTTGTGATTGAAGAGAAAGTACCATGAGAATGACAAATTAGGAAGCCGAAAGTATCTATCTGAAGAAAAGATACGTAAGCCAAAACCTAAAGTTCACGCAAGTAGACATTAAGTGAACAGAGTGAAGTAGAAAAGCTTGTTCAAACTTGACAATGAAATAGAAAAAAGAGGGAAAAAAAGGTAATATGGGTAAAGTATAGTGGAGAGAGTGGTGGAAGACAAAGCTGGAGAGAAGGGAAGGAACAGATTACACACGACCTTGCAAGCCATGTAGAGGTGTTGAGAATTTACACTAAGATCAATGGGAAGACACCAAAGGCAAATACAGCATGACTTGGTTTTTCAGAAGATCATCCTTCTAAATGTGGTAAATGAATTGAAAAGAGGAAGAGTGGAAACAAAAAGGTCATCTAGGAAGCTATTCCACAATCTAGATCAAAGATTATGTCCCTCAGGACGAAGGTGGTAGTGGTATGGAAACACTTGGAATGATATGGATCTGAAGTACATCTAGAAGTCAGATGCACTCAACTTGATAGTTAGCTACATTTGTAGATAAAGTATTATGAATGAACTGGCTAGTGGTTACAAGTACCATTCACTGAGGCGGTGAAAAAAGGGAAAGTGCATTTTTGCTTATAAAAGAGGAAAACATCGGTCTAGGACTAAGTCCTGAAGACCTCCAACATTTCAAGGAGGGTTAATGGAAGAGGAATCAGTACAGAAAATTGGTATCAGTGAGGTAAGAAGAACACCATGAGTGCAGCATCACTGAAGTCAAGAAAAGGGTCTAAAGAAAGGGCACATAGATGGTTATCAACTGATGCTGAATGGCTAATTAAGAGATAGACTGAAAACGTCCATTGGATTTGAAATATGGAGACAAATGGTGATCTTAGTGAGAACAGGATAGGGTGGGCAGAGCCAAGAAAACACTGCTGAGACCTAAGCTTTTATTAGTGTGCCCACGGCAATGATATAAAAACAACATATAAGACAGAACTATACATGACCAGCGACATAAATATTAGTGTTCACCAATCAGAGTTCCTGACTCCCAATTTCAAACGGCCTAGGAGGCCAAATCAGTGCCACATCAGGTTGTTTGTCCAGCACTGAACCAGAGTAAATGAATGGGACAGTCTTGAGGAATATTTAAGCTAGTAAATGACTAAACCTGTGAAGTTATCCCCAACCCATATCCTATGACTGAATAGTCTTTTCTGGAGGTTAATATGGTGTGAAAGTAGTTAAGTCCAAATCCTGCTCCCTCATGCAAATAACCTCTCTGGACCTAGCACACCTCATTTGTAAAGTGAGAATGGCACCAATATTTCACAGGGCTGGTGTAAGGATTGGCTAATACATGTACTAATACTATTAGTACGCTCTCCTACCACATAGAAAGCATTTGATAAACAGTAGCCATATTATTATAAAGGAGCGATATCTATCTCCATGATAAAAGAAGTAAACAGAATCATATACACAACAATAGAAGATTCCATTGTAAATGTTGCAATGTAAATGTAAATGTTTCACTGTAAATGTTAACATCCTTTCCCTTTGGCAACTAATGCATAACAGGATTATTTTGGTTTTCCCTTTCCCTTTGGTTTTAGATTGTGAAATATATCTCTATATGATTAACACCTTCATTATTCAGAGAGGGTAAAATAAAATTTAGAAAAAGAGCTTTCTTTCCTGAGACTCTTGGCCACCTTGATGGAATATAGGTGTTCCAAAATCTCGTTAGGCAAGCATTAACTATTTCTTAGGCTGCTCTATTTTTACAGAGATCTGAACAATTCTGTATTGCTTCTTTTGACTTTACCTATAAAAATACTACATACTAATTATTAAAAATCTTAAGTAGATGGCAAAGTAGGGAAAAATTCATCCACAAACACTGTTGACATTTTTATGTATTTTCAAATTTTTTGGTATATAGTTTATGGTTTTGTTTAGCTTTATATAGCTGCCTATGTATGAAACTAAACATTTTTAATCCTTTTATACTTAACGTATTTTCCTATTCCATTATAAAATCTTTACAAATGTTTTGAATGTTATTTTGACATAATCAATTGAATATTGCGTAATTGACTCTGTTTTACAATATTCTACAATTATTTATTGCCTAATGTACCCAGACAAAATACTAGATGAAGATACTACAAAAAACAAAAACAGGTATCACCCTTGCATACATGGTTCTTAAAATGAAGGAACCAGATATTAAGTAAGCACACAGATACCAGTGCGATGATGAAAAAGCAGAATGTACTGTGACCAAATCTAAGGGATAACTTAATTAAGATCAGCAGAGTAGGCTGCAGTGAAGAAGTGACACATAAACTAAAAGGAAGAGAGACCACTTCTATTGTTTTTACCTGTCCATAATTCTTTCCCGTTTTGTGTCCAAATAACATCCTATTTTCTGTCAGGGAAGTACCCCTCCTCCATTTCATACACTCTCAGCCCAGAGATAAACATGTGACCCAAGCTGTAATAGTCTCTCCTGGGAATTAGTATCTTGAAGGCATACACACCAGGGCAGAAAATGGTCAGACCTGTTAGTCTAATGGTAGTAATATTAGGATTCTATTAATCCTTCTTTACCCAGCCCTTGAATCTACCCTATTTCTGTCCTCTCAGAGGTCTGGGAAGGGGTTTTTTCCTTTAGTTCTCTAAATAACTGTACCTATCCAACAAATTCTTTTTTTGTTTAATTTGACAGAATCCACTCTGTGACTTACATACAAAGATATAGCCAGTGTAGTATAATAAGCAAAGAAATAAAATGCTTAAGATAAAGCTAGAAGTCAGTCCAAGAGCCAGCTCATGTGGAACCTTGCAGGTCATAGAGGACTCTCCACTTTCATCCTACTGGAAAGCCATTGAAGCATTTTAAGCAAGAGAGTGGCATGACTAGAACTTTACTTTTAAAAAGATCATTTTGGATACAATGTGAACAATGCCCTGAAAGACAATGGAAGAGTTGAATCAGGGAGATAATTTAAGTAGTTACTGTAATACGGTAGACAAAAGATTTTAAGCAGCTTAAATATGGTGAGAATTTTAGAGAAAAGGAGAGGCTCAGATTTAGCCCCAAGGAATTTCAACACTAAATTAGGATAAAGGTGAAGTAAAAACAAACAAAAAACTAGTTAAGAAATAGTCAAAACTGCAGGATAACCAAGTTAAGTATAATGTTAGAAGAGAAGGGGGAGGGGAGGGGAAGGGAGGGGAGGAGAGGAGAGAAGGGATGGGATGGGAACAGGATGGGAAGGGAGAGAAGGGATGGGAACAGGATGAGACGGGAAAGGAGGGACAGGAACAGGAGAGGAGCTTCCAGTAGCAGGAAGTCCTGAACAAAAATAAATATGCTAAAAAGTCATCTAGGCTAAAGACTGAAAAGTAGCCACTTGATTTGGCAACGTGAAAACTACTTGTAGGCCGAGTAGAGTAGTAGTTGTAGAGCCAGTATCGGGGTTTGAAAAATAAATCAGTAGGAGAATTTCTGTTTCTGGCAATGAGGCAGACCAGATAACCTAAAAACCTCCCCAATTAAAATGACCTCAAAATGAATAGCTGAGCCCATAGGACAGTGAGGGAAATCCTTATGAATGAGGAGGGAAAAGCTTTAATAGGCTGCCCTGGAAGAGTCAGCCTGTGTCAGTAATCCTGGAGCTTTGGCTTTAGTGCCCACAAGAAAAAGAGACACCACATTGGGCCTCCAATGGCTGAAAAGTTAAAAGTGGTAAGACTTTGGTTATATAGATTGGACCTTCCAAGAGCTACATTTCTGGGGAAAGACAGACCAGCCCTTTCCCCCACTGCCCCCACCAAAACCCTACAAAACCATCAAAACACAGAAATTACAGCACAGAGACAGGACAAGGAAGCTCATCCAATTAGATTTAAGCTCTGGATAGGGGATGAAAAGTCTGCACTTAGAATTTAGAGCCATAGCTTTGCCTTCAAATAGCTTTTTGAGTTTGATTTTTTTTTTTTTTTTTTTTTTTTTTTAATTTTAGAGAGAGAACGAGAGCGAGTGAGCTAGGGAGAGGGGTAGAGGGAAAGAATCTTAAGCAGGCTCCATGTTCAGTGCAGAGCCCGAGGCAAGGCTTGAGCCCATGACACCGGGATTATGACCTGAGCCGAAATCAGGAGTCAAACACTCCTGAGTGAGCCATCCAGGTGCCCCAGGTTTTGGGGCATATGTGCCTAGTCTGACAGATCCCAAACATTAAATTAATGTAAGACGGGGCCAGCTGGTACTGTCACTTGAGTACACAGCGGAAGCAAACACAAGACCTCTCTGAAGGGATATAACCTCAATTCAGGCTATAAAATGAGTTCACAATCCACAATTAGAAAACACAGATGAAAACAATCCCCTTGATCACAAACTAGCAGACACAAACATTATTTGACTGTTATTCCAAGAACCTTAGAAAGAAAATAGAGCAAATAAAGATAAGACAAATATTTCAAATGACTAAGAAACTAAATGACTAAGCCAAGGACTCACAAGTGTAAGAAAGAAACAACACTCTCTCTATAAAAAAAGGCACCTGACATATCCTGCTGTGCTAGGCAGAATTCTAATGATGCCCACCCTCCATCCCAAGGTTCCCTGAATCAAGGCACTACTGTGAAGAGACTTGGCAGATTAAATTAAGGTACTGATTAGCTGACCTTAAAACGGGTGGATTATTTTGGATTATGTAGGCAGGCCCAGAGTAATCACATGAACCCTTAAAAATAGAACACAAAGGCCAAAAGAGTCAGTGAGAGATGTAATAGCTGAGAAAAAAAGAGAGATACAACAGAAGAGGAAGTCAGAGCGATTCTAAGCGTGCAAAGGATTCAACTCACCTTTGCCGACTCTAAAATGTAGGGACATGTGAAAGGATGGGATAGAAGCCTCGAGGAGCTAAGGGAGACCCTCAGCTGTCAGTCAGAAAGGAAATGATGACCTCAGTCCTGCAACTGCAAGGAAAAATCTGAATTCTGCCAACAACCTAAATGAGCTTCTTGGAAGTGAACGAATTCCAGAGTCTCCTGATAGTAAGAGCCCAGCTGGCCAACACCTTGATTTTAGCCTTGTGCGACTCTAACAGAGCAACCAGATGACCAAACCCAGACATCTGACTATGTGCTAATAAATCTGAGTGCCTGTAAGTTGCTAATTTTGTGGTAATTTGTTATGGCAGCAACAGAAGACTAATATACTTGCAATGCCAGAAAATAAGTGTTCAAAGAATAATGAATGGGGACAACTGTGCCAGCTTAAAGGGGCTCCCACTAGCTAAACTGTGAACAATTTGAGCATCACAATAAATACATCATACCCCCACACAAATCTGTAAGTCCACACTGATACAAATTAAAAGTATGATGAGGAATGGGATATTTATAGTCTCATACTTAATTCCACAATATACATAATTACAAAGAGGAAAAGAAAACCTTTTCATTGGAAATGCCTGATTATGTGTCATCTGATAGATGCAATGGAAAGATCACATCTACGATATCCTGCTCCAAAATAAATAAATAAATAACACAGCTCTAATAATGAAAAAAAATGAACCAAACCCAAAAATAACTAACCTGTAAAATTCTGAGACAACAGTCAAAATGTGAATGGCCATCTGACGAGTAAATGGTAGTAATATGGTGATATTAATTTCCTGTTCTTGATCACTGTATTGTGATTTTACAGTAAAATGTCCTTGTCTATAAAAACTAAAGTATTCTGGGCACCTCGGTGGCTCAGTCGGTTAAGTGTCTGACTTCAGCTCAGGTCATGATCTCCCGGTTCACAAGTTCTAGCCCTGCATCAAGCTCTGTGCTGAAGCCTGCTTCAGATTCTATGTCTCCCTCTATCTCTGTCCCTCCCCTGCTCACGCTCTCTCTCAAAAATCAACATTACAAAAATAACAATAAAATTTTAAAAATAAAGACTGAAGTATTCAGGGCTAATGTGGCACTGTATCTGCAACTTATTCTCAAATACTCTGGGAAGATACAGTTCTGTATATTATACTCTATGTAACTTTTCTGTAAGTTTGAGACTGTTTGAAAATAAAAATATTTTACATGTGAGAAAAGTGCTACATGTTCTTTAAAAACAAGAAAGAGAAAAACAAAACCAGACCAGATCCATTTTAGAAAGGACCAAAAAGAATTCTAAAAATTGAGGGGCGCCTGGGTGGCTCAGTCGGTTAAGCGTCTGACCTCAGCTCAGGTCATGATCTCACGGTTTGTGAGTTCGAGCCCTGCGTCGGGCTCTATGCTGAAGCTCAGAGCCTGGAGCCTGCTTCTGATTCTGTGTCTCCCTCTCTCTGCCCCTTCCCCGCTCATGCTCTCTTTTTCTGCCTCTCAAAAATGAATAAACATTAAAAAAAAAAATTTTTTTTTAAGAATTCTAAAAATTGAAAAGCACATTCACTAAAAATCTTTACCCATTAGGCAGGTAAAATTATAAATCAGTATAGCTGAAGAGATGATGAGTGAATATAAAAGATCAAAAGAAATTATCCAGGGGCGCCTGAGTGGATGGTTGGTTAAGCGTCAGACTCTTGATTTCAGCTCAGGTCATGATCTCACGGTTCCTGAAATCGAGCCCCACGTCAGGCTCTGCACTAATAGTGCAGAGCCTGCTTGGGATTCTCTCTTGGACTCTCTCAGCCCCTCCCCTGCTCACTCTCTGTCTCTCTCTCTCTCCCTCAAAATAAATTAATAAAATCTAAAAACTACTATCCTGCTAGAGCACAGAGAGATTGATAAATGGAAATTATAAAAGAAAGGTTAAGGGACATGGAAGACAGAATCAAAGTTCAAATATGTCTAACAAAAGTTACTGAACAACAGAAAGAATAGGGAGGATCAATATTTTAAATGGCCATAGGAGCACCTAGGTGGTTCAGTTGGTTGAACTTCCGACTCCTGAGTTGGGTTCAGGTCATGACCCCAGGTTCATGGGATGAAGCCCCACATTGGGCTCCACACTAAGCACTGGAGCCTGCTTAAGAGTCTCTCTCTCTCTCTCTCTCTCTCTCTCTCTCTCTCTCTCTGCCCCTCTCCCCCTGCTTGCATGTGCTCTCTCTACAATAAAAATAAAATTAATAAAAATAAAAATAAAAATATAAAAATACTTTAAAATGTAATGGCTAGAGTTGTGTCCAGAACTGACGAAAGACATGAATTCTCTTGGGGCGCCTGGGTGGGTTCAGTGGGTTAAGTGTCTGACTTTGGCTCAGGTCATGATCTGAACCCACAGTTCATGGGTTTGAGCTCTGTGTCAGGCTCTGTGCTGACAGCTCAGAGCCTGGAGCCTGTTTTGGATTCTGTGTCTCCCTCGCTCTCTGCCCCTCCCCCATTCTCACTCTCTCAAAAATAAACATTAAAAAAAAAAATGAATTCTCTCAATTATGAAGCAAAGAGGTCCTAAGAAGAATAAAATCACATCTAGACATACTACCCAGAACAAAGAGAAAATCTTAAACGAGTGAGTGGAGGTAGAACAGTTTAAGGGGTAGGCACATGAACAGCAATGTGTGATTAAAGGAGTTTGGGTTCTTTTGTTCAGGAGGACGGACAGGAGAGAATGCTTAGATGTAGATGGGAAAGAAAAGTGAGGGTGAGAGGATAAGGAAACTAACATGACAAGGCCTCTGAGAGGGCACAGAAGGGTGAGATGTGGAGCACAAGTACAGACTAGCCTTGCACTGCAAGCAGGACTGGAGAGAAAGAAAAGAGGATGGATACAAACCAAGTAGGTTTGCAGAATTGGGGGACTAAAAGATGCAATTTTAACTGGCAGTAGAAGTTTTAAAATACAAACAATCATGGCAAAAAGAGAGTTTCCTAGAGATTCGTATTAACACTGCCAAGCAATTTAAATGTCAGTGAAGGCTAGTATCACAAATCTATAATGATATGCATGTGTACATGACGTAAATTGTATTCTCTAGAAACACTTAGCTCAGATGAAGGATAAAAATATAGGTGGTCAGGTTAATGAAGGACATATTTCAACTAAGAAGAAAAAAGACTTACTGAAGTTATTATCAATCATAAGCCCAGATAACAAACATCATTGAGTATGTTACACAGTGATTTTTTTTTTTTTTTACTGTTTCTTTAGCTTAAGAAAATTGAAAGGGAGGCTTAGTAGGAAAAAATAAATTGCTAATTAAAATGAAGAACATAATCTTATTAGATGTGTCAGCTATTAAAACTATTTCCCATTTTTCATTAAAGGTTATCTATGATTTAAATAAAAACATATAAGTAATGACCATAATCAATTTTTAAAAATGAAGACAAGAAAAAAACTACTCTCAAATCTATTCTTTTAACATAATCGCCATGATAATTTTGCCTAACTTTTTATTCTGCAATTATTCATTTATATTTCTGACTCTTCCAATAGAATTTGAGCACCATGAAAACAGAATAAGAAATCGATAATCCTTTGTGCCATGTATACATTATTTTATACACAGTATACATACAATTTGTTGGGGTCAGGGAAAACCTATCACGGATATATTTCCAAGTTGTTAGGTAAGCTACCTAAATACCATTTAATAATTGAATCCAGGAGGTGCTACAAGAAATGTAACTGTAATCTTTATACTCCCAGTATTTTCAATTTTTTTTGCTATGATAATTAGCTCTGTTAAATCTAGACATTTCATATCTTGCACCACCTCCTTAGAACTGAAGTTATTTTTATGTAGTCTCCAAGAAAGACTTCATCTTAATAGTCCGTGTTTTAGAATCCTTTCCTTGTCTGTGAGATTTTAAAATTTCCCCTATAATGTGTCTAGATGAGAATTTTTCCTTCACTCTTTTTTCTTAGGCCCACTATGTGCCACTTCAAACTAAGATATCTCATCTTTTTTTTTTTTTTTTTTTTTTTTTTAATGAAATTTATTTCCATTATTTCTTCAGGTTATTTCCTCCTCTCCATTTTTCTCTCTCTCCCTTTCTGGAGCTCCTGTTACCTGGATTCTACTTCTATCCTCCATACTATATAGTTTTTATTTTAAGTATGTATAAAACCCATTAATTATTTTGTTGTTCACTGTATCCACTGTTATTTGTCCTATCTATTGTGTTCTTTACTTTGACTGTTACAGTTTTCCATACCTAAAATTTCTACTTGTTTTTTGTATCATTTTTTATTTTAGAGAGAGAGCAAATGGGGGAGGGGCACAGAGGGGGAGAGAAAGAGAATCCCAAGCATGCTCTGTGCTGGAGCCAATGTGGGGCTTGATCCCTCGAACCGTGAGATCATGACCTGAGCTGAAATCAAGAGTCAGATGCTTAACGGACAGAGCCATTCAGGTGCCCCTCTACTTGCTTTTAAACTTTTTTTTTTTTTTTTAATTTTTTTAATTTATTTTTGGGACAGAGAGAGACAGAGCATGAACGGGGGAGGGGCAGAGAGAGAGGGAGACACAGAATAGGAAACAGGCTCCAGGCTCCGAGCCATCAGCCCAGAGCCTGACGCGGGGCTCGAACTCACCGACCGCGAGATCGTGACCTGGCTGAAGTCGGACGCTTAACCGACTGCGCCACCCAGGCGCCCCTCTACTTGCTTTTAAAGATCTACTTTGTTTCAAATTATTATCTTCCCTCGTGTCTTTCCTATCTTCTTTACACTGATTTATTTTCTTTCTATAATTTCTTTAGGACCTGGTCTGTAGAAAATCAGATTTCCTATTACTGCCAACATGGATTAAAAATTTTTGGTCTCTGGGACACCTGGGCGGCTCAGTCGATTAAGTGTCCGACTTCTGCTCTGGTCATGGTCTCACAGTCCGTGGGTTCGAGCCCAGCGTCAGGCTCTGTGCTGACAGCTCAGAGCCTGGAGCCTGCTTCAGGTTCTAGGTCTCCCTCTCTCTGTGCCCCTTCCTGCGCCTGCCTGCCTCTCTCTCTCTCTCTCTCTCTCTCTCTCTCTCTCTCTCTCTCTCTCAAAAATAAACATTAAAAAAAAAATTTTTTTTAATTTTGGTTTCTAAATCTTGACACATCCAACAACTTTGAATATAATTTTTTATACATCTTTTGAATGAATATATTAGTTTCTCCTAACATTACAAGCATAATGCCAAACAGTCTGAGAAGTATAATTCCAAATACCTAGTGATTATTATACAAAAATACCACCTGTCAATAGGCACATACATACACCCACAGATCCTTAAATAAAATGACCCTCTGAGTGTGAAACAAGTAATACAGGCCATCTATAGAAAGGGCTCACCATAAGACATGGTTTCTTTCTTTTTTTTTTTTTTTTAATTTTTTTTTACGTTTATTTATTGTTGAGACAGAGAGAGACAGAGCATGAACGGGGGAGGGGCAGAGAGAGAGGGAGACACAGAATCAGAAGCAGGCTCCAGGGTCCGAGCCATCAGCCCAGAGCCCGACGCAGGGCTCGAACTCACGGACCGCGAGATCGTGACCTGAGCTGAAGTCGGACGCTCAACCGACTGAGCCACCCAGGTGCCCCCATAATACATGGTTTCTAACTCCAAGTTTAGTCATCAAGGTAACTGGGACATAGTTCCTGCAAACACAGGACTAGAAATTAATGTGGAAGGAAGCTGCTAAGAAAGCAATCAACTGCATTATACAGAAAGAAAAAGAACATTATCAAGATGGTGATAATCTTTTTTTTTTTTTTTTTTTTTGAGAGACAGGGTGAGTGCCTGCACACAGGAGCAGGGGAGGGGCAGTGAGAGAGAGAGAATCTTAAACTGGGCGTGGAGTCCTACACCAGGCTTGATATCATGACCTAGATCTCATGACCCTGAGGATCACGACCTGAGAAGAAATCAAGAGTTGGAAGCTGAGCTGCCTAAGCCACCCAGGTGCCCCAACATGGTGATAATCTTTAAACATGACCTAACTAATTGTCCTTGTTCTGATGTCAGGTTCACTAATGAAGTAACTTTACAATTATAACTCGTTTTCCCAAGATTACTTTAAGGAAAAGTAAGATAAGCAATTCTGGGCAATTCTTGACAGTAACGTTTTAATCATAAGTGATTAAATGACATTCATTTCTGCCATACTGGCTTGAGTTAGCCCACCTGATCAATTCCAGGTATACTGACAAATCCAAAAGGAGACTAATACAATAATGTGTGAAAGAAATGATAAGGATCTGTACCAACCTACAGCTGTGAGAAGGTGGGATTTTGAAAATAATAAATTAGATATAAAAAGTCATGTTTAGCTACCTTCAAATTAGAAGGTACCACTTGGTGACTAATTCAGTTGGGAGCAGGCAGAGAACAGAATCAAAGATGCACACAAGAGGAAAGGAGATAACTTCTCAGGAAACCCTGAGAATTACAAAATAAAGTCTTTACATATACAGGTATCATTATCACTATTATGTAATCATTAAAACATTTTTCTCAAGTACACTAACAGGACAACTTTTGTAAACACTCTCAAGTTACTAATGTATACCTGAAAGTAATCATTTGTTTTGGAAAGAAAAACCTACTTCTAAAATTATCTAATTCATTAATTAACATTCATTAACCCCAAATTGTGGAGGTTAATTTTTTTCTTTTATACTCAATGTTTCCACAGCTATTCTGTCTTCCTTCAAGTTACTTTTCTACTTGTTCATCTATCCAGTTTCTTTGATTCATGAAATAGTCTTCTCTTGCATCTTAACCCTTTATCTCTCTAGAGTCTTCCTTTCCACTTATTAATACTTTTCTATTTTAAAATAAACCTGATCCAACCTTTCTGTCTTCTCTACCAACCTTGCTCAGCCATGACCAATTTCAGAGTTTATATTTACCCCCTATATGAATTTATTTCCAATTCTGTTTCACTCTAACCTCATCTGTTCATTTGCATGCTAACATCTATACCTAAACATCTTGTTGGTAAATGAATACCCATCCTCCCCCAGCTACTGCCATTCAATTTACTGACAATTATTACCAGTTCTTCTTGAGTAACAGATGTCCCACTAGTCTGACTTCCATTACCCTCACTCAGACCCTTAACACATTCAGCTAGATTACAAAAAAATCTAATTGGTTTCTCTGTTCTCTAGCTCCTTTCAATATTCTTACATGCTACAGCCAGATGAACCTTCCTGAACAACAGGTTTTATTTTTTTCCCCAACTCAAACTATTTCCCAACTACCAACTATTTTCAACTCCTTTGGCTAATACGTAAGGTTATTATTTTTCATACATTTCATATCAAATATCGTACCACCATCACTTTACACACCTATGTTCCACTGCTTGTGCTATCTGTATTCCTGGGACTGGAGTCTACCCCTGATCCCTATCTCCATATAGCTCAATTTTACATATTCCTTAAGCATCAGGTAAAATGTTACATTCTCTGGACATCTCATTTCCTCAGCTGAAAGTAGTTTTCCCTGCCCTGAATTCTTTTTATACTGTAGATCATTAAAGAAGTTATAATTCTATGTCTTGAAATTATTATTTATGCACATATTTATCCTTTTAGATTTTACTGCTCCTGAAAGGATCCATTTGCAGTACAGAATTATTTCCCCAAAGAAAATGACCAGGATTTTTAGATACAGAAAGAACTTTATACTTTTCAAGTGAAAAAAGACTAAGACACTTTTGAGAAGGAAAAGTTCCACAGTGCAGGTAATCACACCCACAAGATTAGTTTTATAAATATGTGAAACTGAGGTTTTTGGGGGAGGGAGTAGCTGCATACATTAACTGGTTAAGAATACTGGATTCAGAATGCACATGCTCACTCTCAACTGATCCAGAAGTATTTGAAAAGTACATCACAGAATTAGACAAGTATTATAAATCACAAAATATGGTCTCAGATTCTTCTTTCCCTCAGTGAGACAGAGGGGTCACAGATATACAAAGTGGTCTAGGCATCTAGATCCTGACAGGTAAATAACTTTAGAAATCCTAAAACCCACCTTACCATGTCTTAGGCAATAGGACAAATCCAAACAAGTACAACAAGAACATGATAACAGTCATCCCATCAACCACCCAAAATTATGGAGAATTCCTTTCGGTTATCATTTCTGAGACTACAGATCCCCATTACTGCTTTATATAGGAAGGTTTCTAAGCTTCATTAGGATTAATTAACTTAACACTATTACCCTTTAAAATCATGCTTGAACTTGGTACATACCTATGAATTTAAGTTCCTGCTTTGTTAGTGTAGAACTGTCATCTCTGTCTAAAGAAAAGACACACTTTAATTTAAAATTTTTAATAACCAGTTCCTAAAAACTACCATGATAAGAAGTTGAGAAATTTAAAACACTATGGGGGGGGGGGGGGGAGGAGGGGACAGGAATCAGTAGGGTTAAAGTAAAACAAAACAACAAAAAAAACTGTGGAAAATTTAAGTTATTATAAATTTGTTTTTGCTAAAATAAAAAGGCAGCACTCTAAATAAAGAGACTGTTAATGGCATTACCATTTAATTAATTTAAAAGTAATTCTTACAAATTCATTAGCATTTATACTAATCCCTTCCCTTTTCAGGTTCTCTCTTATAGTTTCAATGAAACTCCTATAAGTTCATTTTGCTTTGTAGTAGTTAACATGCATACTGAAAATTACGTTTTCTTCCCAGTGCTGATTCACCATCCAAATGTTAATATCCTTCTGTGTTTATCACTTAAGATGAAGCCTATCTTCCAGAAGCTTAGAAGTGATCCAAGAGATAAATACCTTGGCTGATTTGAAATGGAAAAAACCGTACCATCTTATGGACAGTATATGTCTTCTACTACTTAGCAAGGCTATATAGTATTAGCCAAATTCCTTCCGGCATAGGAACAAACACTGGAACAAACAGTAGCATTTGCTGCATCCTGGAATGTAACAATGTACTGTATAAAAATAAAGAATACGGCCTTCTACATCACGTAAGAAGGAAAAACAAGTCTACTGTGATTAAAAAGAAATTAGATCTAGAATCATCTAGATCTATGGTTCTCAATCTCCCTACTGTTCACAGCAACAGCTCCTCCTATCACTAATACCTCATTATGTGCAGTGAATCTCAAATGATTAATAGGCTGTGGTGATGTCTGAAAATTGCTCATCTCTGTTCTCAGATCCCTACACCTTCTTAATGCTTCCCTGAAATGAAAAGGGGGCACATGTAAACAGCAAAGATCTAGTTTCCTACAAACCGTTATGACAAACCTCAGTAGGATTCCATTCTTGAGGAAGAACGTTCATTCCTAAAATCAATTAGCATTCATGCTCATTCTAAATCCTATAGCAGATATTTATGAATAATTGGTTGACATTACTTTGCCTCCTCCATCAAATGAGATTTGTTTAATGAGCATGGTCATGACAAACCAGAAGTACCATAATTAAAGAAAATTTAAAAGCATAGTAAATGGGGCACAGAAATCAATTAGCAGTATACTGCTGTGAAAACAGATCTAAGCACTTTAGCTACTTTAATCTACTATTTCAAAATTATATTAAAAATAGGAATTGCCAAGATAAACAAATGAAGCAAATGCATTATTGTAGGAAGAACCAAGTTACTACTCTTGAGAGAAACAAGACTGCCTAATGCAAAGTTTAATTTCCAAAGAAAATGAACATATTACCAAGAATATATGAAAACTCTTCCAGGACTATGTAGCAACTGACAATGATTTATTCATTCAATATTTATGGAGCATCAAGTAGATGATGAGCTAAATACCAATGAAATAAAGATGAATAAAACCCAACCCCTACTGTAAATGAGTTTATAGTCTAGTAAGAAAAACTTGTAAATAAATAAATTGTTAAACAACCTAAAAAGCACTAGAGTAAAATCACACCTGAAACAGAACAATTAGAACCAGGCAGATGAGATGTTAGTTTGCAACTGGACTATGAAAAGCAAACCATAATCCCCGTATTCATATCATTTGTTTCATCATTTTAAATACACCTACTAGATGAAACCAAGAAGTCACACTTACACTTTAGAGGCATCATGAAATCTAAATTCTCCTAGTCAAGCTGGCTAGCTCCCAGGCACCACCATAAAACCAAATGTCACAAAACATAAGGCACTTCACTCCACGGGCACACCTATTTAAAGTTTACCTTCCATACAGTGTTCTTTAAAATATTTAAATGACTATTTTGTCTTTCCAAATTGTTGTAAAAGTTCCCAAAATGTGCTAACAGAGTTTTACGTTTTATCTTTCTCCTACCGGTTCTCTTTTTCCTTTATTGAGACAGTAATTTTAATATTATTTCTCCTAAATTTCTCTGGTCACATAAAATTCATCCCACTGTGCCTAATTTGTTTTTTGGTTTTTATTTAGACTGGTTGAAGTGTTTTCCTAAATGTGTTTTTCTCTGTATTGATGATAATATTTCCTTATCAGAAAGTACCAATTTTGGGGCACGTGGGTGGCTCAGTCAGCTAAGCATCTGACTGGCTCAGGTCATGATCTCACAGTTCATGGGTTCGAACACCGCATCAGGCTCTGTGCTCTGTGCTGACAGTCTGGAGACTGCCTGCTTCAGAGCCTTTCTCTATCTCTTTCAAAAATAAAAACATTAAAAAAAATTTTTTTTCAAAAGTTTATGGAATAATTATACACACACACCCAGAAGAGCAACCACCATTAAGTCCTAGGTTCCTCTCTGAGAAATACTAAATTAAGATGTAGCTTAACACATAATGCCCATGACTATTAATTAATACACAATATTTCCTACAATATTAGCTACAAGTATGTTATACTAATGCAGCATAAAGTTGGAAAGAAGAGATAAGGCAGATTATGAAAAACTCCACGTGTCATGCTGAAAAATATTAATTTTATCTCAAAAATACCAGATAATTCTTTGAGGATTTAAGTAAGACAGTGACACAATCCGATTTGCATTAGAAAAAAATTTTAATGTTTATTTTTGAGAGAGAGAGAGAGAGAGAGAGAGAGAGAGAGAGAGAGAGAGAAAGTAAGTGCGAGCGGGAGAAGGGGAGAGAGACAGGGAGACAGAATCTGAAGCAGGTGCCAGGCTCTGAGCTGTCAGCATAGAGCCCAACGCAGGGCTAGAACTCACACACCATGAGATCATGACCTGAGCCGAAGTTGGACACTTAAACAACTGAGCCACCCAGGTGCCCCTGATTTGCATTTTTAAGTAGGCCACCGATTCTAGCAGCAGCTAATGAATGAATTAGATAATGACATGAAGTTTAGGAAGCTGCTGAAAGAGTTCATATGACCCAAGTAGGGGCAGGGAAAACATAAAGGTAAAAAAAAGCAATATATAACAGGAAAAACTTTTTTAAAAAATTTTTTTTAACGTTTATTTATTTTTGAGACAGAGAGAGACAAAGCATGAACAGGGGAGGGGCAGAGAGAGAGGGAGACACAGAATCTGAAGCAGGCTCTAGGCTCTGAGCTGTCAGCACAGAGCCCAACGTGGGGCTCGAACTCACGGACTGTGAGATCATGACCTGAGCCGAAGTTGGCCGCTCAACCAACTGAGCCACCCAGGCGCCCCATGAAAAACTTTTAAAAATAAAATGATAACCAAGAAAATGAGAAGTCACGATGAGCTTACTTTAACTCTGTAGCATAACAGATTTAGGTGGCTAAATCCCATACAGAGATAAGGAACACAAAAGAAGGAGCAGGCTTTGAATGGGAATGTAAGAGGAACAGAGATTTATTAATTTGTTGGAAATGGACTTGGAACTCAAGAGATAATTCGATATTTAGATGAACAGATTTGGGAATCTAATGAGCATCAATGATCGCTAAAGCTATAGATATGTGTTACAACATTTTCTAAGAGAATATGTGCAGGAGGAGAAGTAAAAAAAGAGAGAGAGAGAGAGAGAGAGAGAGAGAGAGAGAGAGAGAGAGAAAGAGAATACTGGGAATACAACAAAGAACACTCAAAATCATAAAAGATACCCATATGCCCTCATAAAGAAAGCTATAGCTGTAAAGGCCTATTAAAAAAAAAACAAAAAAAAACCCTAGGGGTGCCCAGGTGGCTTGGCTGGTTAGCGCCTCAGGTCATGACCTCACGGTTTGTGAGTTGGGAGCCCAGCTTTGGGGTCGCTGCTGTTAGCCCAGACCCCGCTTCATATCCTCTGTCCTCCTCTCTCTTTGCCCATCCCATGTTTGTGCACTCTCTCTTTCTCTCTCAAAAATGAATAAACATTTTAAGAAATTAAAAAATAAATAAAATTTTAAATCAATAATCTTCCGGTTTAGAAACTAGGAAAAAAAGCAAACTAAACAGAAGCAAGCAGAAGGATGGAAATAATAAACAGCAGAAATGGAATAAAAATAGGAACACTTTAGAGAAAATGTTAAATGTTAAAAGCTGGTTTAAAAGATGAACAGAACTGACCAATCTTTCAGAATGACAAAACAGAAGACTCAAATTACTGAAATCAGGAATGAAAGGGGATTGTAAGGATATTCACCTTATCAAATTAAAAAGATTATAAAGAGAATCCTATGATGACTGTATGCAAACAAATTAAAAAATGCAGGTGAAATGGGCAAATTCTTTGGGGGGGGGGGAAGACTCCTAAAAACATAAAATTTTCAAGAACGGACACACAGAAAATAGAAATAGTCATTTCTCCAAAGAAGATCTAGAAATGGCCAATAAGAGCATGAAAAGATGTTAATATCATTAGTCATTAGGAAAAAGCAATTCAAAACCACAATGAGACACCACACCAGCTTGGATAGCTATGATTAAAAAAAGAAAGAAAGAAAATAACAAATCTTGGTGAGGACTGAAGAAGTTGGAACCCTCATAGATTGCTAATAGGAATGTAAAATACTACAAATGCTATGGGAAACAGTATTGCAGTTTCTAAAACATTAAATACAGTTACCATATGACCTAGCAAGTATACTCCCAAGAATATACCCAAGACAAATGAAAACACATATCCACACCAAAACTTGTACATGAATGTTCACAGCAGCATCTTTCACACTATCCAAGAAGTACAAACAACAATGTCCACCAACCAATGAACAGATAAAATATGGAATATTCATACAATGTGTTATTCAGTCATAAATGAAGAATGAAGTACGGATGCATGCTACAACACAGATAAACCGTATGCTTAAATGGCCCCCTGCAGTACAACTCCCTCTGTATGAAATGTCCAGAACAGGCAAATCCATAGAGACAGAAAGTAGAGTAGTGATTCCCAGGGTGATTTTGCAGGGAAGAGGGGCTTGGGGGTATATATGATTTCTTTTTGGTTTGATGAAAATGTTCTGGAATTAGTGGTGACAGTTAATACAACATTGTGAATATACTAAAAATGTCTGAATTGTATACTTTTAAACAGCTTAAAATGGTAACTTTTATGTTATGTGAATTTTATCTCATTAAAAATTTAGGGGGGAAATGAGATAATGAGATAATGGAGAAGGAGAAGAACCACCATTTACTCTGACACAGAAAAGAATGAAACAGGGTAAGGGAATGTGCTTTTTATACATGCACACTTTCAGAATAGAGCAGAGGAATGATAAATGTAAAAATCAGGACAGTAGTTAAACTTTGGGGAATACAGTGGTAAAGAGCATGCACTAGGCTCAACAACATTAGTGACATTCTATTTCTTAAATTGGTGAAAGGTTCCTGAGTATTTATTATTGCATGCTACAGAGCTTACACATATTGCTTAAAATGTATCAAATATTTCATAAATTGGAAAAGGATCTATGAAAATATGGCAAAATATTAACAGATGTTAAATTAGTAATAAATTCATGATGTGTATCAGTCTCTGTACTTTACGTAATTCTGAAATATTTTATTTAAAAGAAAGAGGAGAATGTTGTAGTGTATACAAAAAGGTTCAAAACAGAGTGGCCAACAATTATTCTGCAAGGAATTGGCAACCGAACTAGTCACTAGCAGTTTAAGAGAGAAAAGTTAACAAAAAGCGTACTAAAGCCAAAAATACTTCATAAAGGCACGTGCTAATGAAACCTAATTTTGGAAACAATTTATGTAATACCTTCTGGCATACTGATTTTGCATCCTGCAACTATACTGAATTTGCTTATTAGTTCTAACAGTTTTCTGATGAAGTCTTCAGGGTTTTCTATATATAATATGTCATCTGAAAATAGTTTAACTTCTTTTTCCATCTGGATGCCTTTTATTTCTTTTACTTGCTTAACTGCTTTGGTTAGGACTCCCAGTACTATGTTGAATAAAAGTGGTGAGCGGACGTTCTTGTCTTGTTCCTGATCTTAGAGGAAAATCTTTCGGTTTTTCACTGTCAAGTATGATGCCAGCTGTGAGCTTGTCACATATGGCTTTTATTATGTTGAGGTATATTCCCCTTTTATACCCATTTCGTTGATAGTTTTTATCATAACTGGATGTTGACTTTTGTAAAGTACTTTTTATCTACTTAGATGACCGTATAATTCTGTCCTTCATGTTGTTATATGGTGTGTCTCACATGAACTGATTTGCAGGTGTTGAACCATCCTTGCATCCCTGGAATAAATCCCATTTGATCGTGGTGTATGGTACATTTTAAAAAATGTTTATTTATTTTGAAAGAGTATACATGTGTGTAAGTGGGAAAGGGGCAGGGAGAGGAGAGGGAGAATCCCAAGCAGGCTTTGGAGCCTGGTGTGGGGCTTGATCTCAGAAACCGTGAGATCATGACCCAAGCCTAAATCAAGAGTTGGATGCTTAACTGACTGAGCCACCCAGGCGCCCCACTGCACAATAGTTATAATGCGTTATTGAATTTGTTTTGCTGATATTTTGTTGAGGATTCTTACATCTATGTTCATCAGGGATACAGGCCTGTAATTCCCTTTTTTTGTGGTGCCCTTGTCTGGTTTTGGTATCAGGGTAATGCTGGCCTAGTAAAATGAGTTTGGAAGAGTTTTGCCACTTCTATCTTTTGGAAAAGTGTGAGAAAGACTGATCTTACTTCTTCTTTGAATGTCTGGTAGAATTCACCAGTGTAGCCATCTGATCATGGAATTTTGTTTGTTGGGAGGTTTTTGATTACTGATTCAACTTCATTACTAGTAATCAGTCTATTCAGATTTTTCATTTCATCATGATTCAGTCTTAGAAGGTAATATGCTTCTAGGAATCCACCCATTTCTTCTAGGTTATCCATTTTGTTGGTATGTGTAATTGTTCACAGTGCTCTCTTATGACCCTTTGTATTTCTGTGGTATCAGCTGTAATCTCCTCTTCCATTTCTGATTTTATTTAAGTCCTCTTTTGTCTTGATTGAGTCAAAAGGTTTGTCAAGCTTCTTTATCTTTTCAAAGAACCAGATCTTAGTTTCACCGATCTTTTCTATTGTCTTTTTAAGTCTCTATTTCTGTTCTAATTTTTGTTATTTCCCTCCTACGAACTCAAGACGTCATTTGTTCTTCTTTTTCTAGTGTCTTGAGGTATAAAGCTACATTGCAGTTTTTGTTTCTTGAGGTAGGCATTAATTGCTATGAACTTTCCTCTTAGTACTGTTTTTGCTGCAACCAGTAATTTTGGTATGTTACATTTCCATTTTTATCTCAAGGCGTCTTTTTATTTCCCTTTTGATTTTTTTCTCTAACCCATTAATTAATTATTCAGTAACAATGTTGTTCAATCTTGACATATTTGTGAATGTTCCAGTTTTCTGCTTGCGATTAATTTCTAGTTCCATATCATTGCGTTCAGAATAGATGTGTGATAGAATTTCAATCTTCTTAAATTTATTAAGACTTGTTTAATGGTTTAACATATGATATGTCCTGGAATACATTCCATGTGCACTTGAGAAGAATGTACATTCTTGTGTTTTTAAATGGATGTTCTATAAATTATCTGTGCAAGTCCATCCTGTCTACTGTGTTGCTTACGGTTGGTATTTCTTTATTGACTTTCTGTTTCAGTGATCTATCCAATGATGTAATGAGGTGTTAAAGTCCCCTATTATTATTGTATTGCTGTTTCTCCCGTTAGGCATTAATATTTCTTTTACATACTTGGTTGCTCCTATATTGGGTACATAAATATTTATACATGTTATATCTTCTTGTTAGATTAAGCAGTAATACTTACTTGTAATAAGGCAGTTAAATAACCATGAAGCAGATATGGTAGGCAGATAATACCTCCCCCCACCCCAAAGATAAACCTGTGAGTATGTTACCTTAAATAGCAAAAGGGACTAAACAAATGTATTTAAATTAAGAACGCTGAGAAAGACAGATTATCCTAGACTGTCTGAGAGAGCCCAATCAAATCATCCAAGCTGTCATAAAATTTGAATCCGAGAATCAGACAGGCATGAGCATAAGACAGACTCTACCCAACACTGATGGCTTTCAAGACAGAGGATGAGGCCGTTATGCAAAATAAGCAGGCAGCTTCTAGAAGTTGGAAATGGTAAGGAAACAGATTCTCTCCTATCACCTTAAAAAAAAAAGAACAAAGCCTGCCAATACCCTGATTTTAACCCAGCAAGTCCATGTCAGACTTCTAACCTACAGACTGTAAGTTAATAAATGTATACTGTTTGACCATAGAAAATGACTGAATAAGATAAAACATAAATTCTTTTTTTATTCCTCTCTGACTGACAAGTTTCAAGCTTTTTATTGCTTGATACTCAATATAATAAAGAAATAAAATATGTAAAGTCTAACATTTAACACCTCACACCCAGTAGTGTGGTTACTATAAAAAACAAACAAATGAGCGAAATAATAGGATGTGGAAAAATTGGAATCCTTGTGCACTGGTGGCAGGAATGTAAAATGGTGCACCCACTGTGGAAACCAGTATGACACTCTGTCTTAAAACAGAACTACCATATGATCTAGCAATTGCATCTCTGGGTAAAATGGAGATTCAAAGAGATTACTTGCACATCTACATTCAAAGCATTCAAAGCTTATTCATAATAATCAAAAGGTAGAAGCAATCTAATGTCTCTCAACAGATAAATGAATAAAGAAAATGACAGTATATACACACAATGGAATATTATTTAGCCTTAAAAAAAGGAAATTCGGATGCTTTACATGGATAAACCTGAAAGGCATTACTGCTAAGGGAAATAAGCCATTCACAAAAAGACAGATACCGTATGATTCTATTCTTATGAAGTATCTAGAACAGTCAAATAGATACAAACAGAAAGAACTATAATTGTTCTTGGCAGGGTGGAGAGAGAAAAGGAAAGCTGTTGTTTAATAACTACAGAGTGCCAGTTTTACAAGATTAAAAACTCCTGGAGACTGGTTGTACAACAATGTGAATATAACACTCAAAAATGGTTAAAACAGCAAATTTTATGTGTATTTTACAATTTAAAAAAATAAGCTAACACTTAAAAAAAAAGTGAGAGAGAGAGAGAGAGAGAGAGAACACAAACATGGATTTTCCCAACTAAGTCCAAGTATTTCTCCCTCAAATCCTCATTAGGTTAAAATACCACTTCACCAGGCATCACTACTATTCTTCTCTTTGCAATAAAAAATATTAAGTCCAGAGCAACTATAAGAAAAAGGAATTAAAAGCATCCTAATTGAAATGGAAGAAGTAAAACTGTCACTATTTCCAGATGACATATTATTTATAGAAAACCCTAAAGATTCCACCAGTTAAGAACTAATAAATTCAGTAAAGTTGCAGGATAAAAAACCAACATACAAAAATCTGTTGTGTTTTTATACACTAAAAACAATCTACCAGAAAGAGAAATTAAGAAAACAATCCCATTTACAATTACATCAAAAAATAAAATATCTAGGAATAAATTTAATTACGGGGGTGAAAGATCTGTATACTGAGAACTAGAAGACATCAACGAAACAAACTGAAGACACAAATAAATGGAAAGATATTCCACGTTTATGGATCAGAATAGTATCGTTTAAATGTCCATACTACTCAAAGCACTCTACAGATTCAGTGCAATCCCTTATCAAAATTCTAATAGTATTTCACAAAAGTAGAATAAACCCCAAATTTGTATGAAACCACAAAAGACCTTGAATAGCCAAAACAATTTTGAGAACAAAGAACAAAGCTGGATCCTTCATGCTCCCTGATTTCAAACTACATTACAAAGCCATAACAATCAAAACAATATGATATCAGCATAAGAACAGACACACAGATCAATGAACACAATGGAAAGCCCAGGAAAAAAACACATGCATGTAGAGTCAAGTTATTTACACGGAGCCAAGAATATACAATGGGGAAAGGACAGTCTCTGATAAATGATGCTGGGAAAACTGAACTACATGCAAAAGAATGAAATTGGTCCACTACCTTACACTGTACACAAAAATTAACTCAAAATGGATTGAAGACTTGAATATAAGACCCTGAGCCATAAAACTTCTAGAAGAAAACATAGGCGGTAAGCTCCTTAACATGAATTATGATATTCTGGATTTGACCAAAGCCAAAAAAACCCCTCAAGTACATCAAACTAAAATGGCACTGCACAGCAAAGGAAACCATCAACAAAATAAAAAGGCAGTGCACTGAATGGGAGAAAATATTCGCAAATCGTATGTCTGATAATATCCACGTATTGTTGGTTTGTTTTTTTTGAGAGACAGAGAGAGAGAGAGAGAGACACACAGTGGGAGTGAGGGAGGGGGCAGAGGAAGAGAGAGAGGGAGGGAGGGAGGGAGGAACTAAAAGAAGGTGAAAGAGGGAGGGAGGAAGAGAAAGCAAAAGAGGGAGGAAGAAAGGGAGGGAGGGAGAGAGAGAGTGAATGAATGAATCTTAAGCAGGTTCCACAATCAGCATGGAACCCAGCATGGGGCTCAATCTTACCACCTTAGAGTCGTGACTTGAGCCAAAATCAAGAGTGGGCCGTTCAACCAACTGAGCCACCAGGCACCCCCAAAACATACTTTAAAAACCTCATATAATTCAATAACAAAAAAATCCTCAAACCATCTGGTTTTGATGGATATTTTTCCAAAGACAATGTACAGGTGGCCAAAAGACACATGAAAAGATGCTTAACATCACTAATCATCAGGGAAATGCAAATCAAAATCACACTGAGTTATCACCTCATATCTGTTAGAACTGCTATTATCAAAAAGTTAAGAAATCATAGGATGCGGAGAAAAGGGAACCCTTGTGTACTGTTGGTGGGAATGTAAAATGGTGGAGCCACTATGGAAAAGTTTGAAGTTCTTCAAAAAATTAAAAGTTGAACATATATCCAGTAATTCCACTTCTGGATATTTATCCAAAGAAAATGAAAACACTAATTTGAGAAAATACGTGCACCCCATGTTCACTGCAACATTATTTACAAATAGCCAAGACATGGAAACAACCTCAATGTCCATCAATGGGTGAACAGTAATGAAAATGTGCTATATATACATACAACAGAATATTATTTAGCTATAAAAATGAACAAAATTTTGCCATTTGTGACAAAGTGATGGACCTTGATGGCATTATGCCAAGTGAAGTTAAGTCAGATAGAAAAGATAAAGATAAATACTATATGATCTCAAATATGGAATCTAAAACAAAACAAAATCCAAAATACTCCAGGCTCATGAATATAGAAAACAGACTGGTGGTTGCTTAGGAAAACAGAATCAAGAGAGGAGGCAAAAGGGGTGAAGGAGGTCAAGAGGTACAAACTTCTAGATATAAAATAAAATAAAGATATAAAAAAAAAACATTATTTCATGTTTCAAAATTATGTGACTAAGAACACATAAATATCTGACTATACTACCACAGTGTTCTGTCTCAAACACAATCTTTTAAAGAAACACAAAATTTTAAAGAAAACCTGTGTTCATTCTATTAATCCCAGGACATTAATTTCATTCACCTATAGAGAAAAACATGACAACTGTCCCATTAAATTGACATATTCCAGTACTTTGTTGGCCAACAATGGCAAAGGATTTATGTGACAATTCATTCTCAATCGCTCCCCACAAAATCTACTTTATTATTCCAAGTATACGCTTTTCAAACTTTCTTTATGTCTCTAAAACTCTAATATTCCAAAATTAGACAGCCAAATTTATGCAAACTGAAAAAGATGTTAAACCTCTTCTGTTTTTATGCTTCCCTACCAAAGAATAGTAACATATTTAGTTTATTTTCAGGAATGCTTCCAATCCCTTTTTCCTCTAGATACCTAAAGTTCAAGAGTTCCATGTTATCTGGAGAATTCACTGAGAGTCTGCAATTCCGGTTACACAGGGAAGCAAAGATTATAAATAAAGATACTCATTAATAAAATGATCATTTGTAAAATGGGTTTCCCATCCTGACCACCCCAACCCTCAGAATCAACACAAGTGTCTATGCCTTTTCACCATGCCATTGGTTTCTTGCTATAGATTTGTAAACATCTGACAATACACTCCAAATACAACACAAAGCGACTTGCAAATTAAACTACATTATCAAAATATGCAAGATTTCATGAAGTTAATAAAAATGTGCTCAAAAACCTCTTAGAATTACATAAACTATCTTGAGCAGGTAAGTTATGTCAGTTAATAACTGAAAACAAGCAACAAAGAGGACACTAGATTCAAAAGAGTTTTTTTGAATACTAAATTTTCTTCAAAACCGAAGAATCACTCAAACATTACTGCAAACATGACTCTCATTATAATTACACTGCAATACTGAAAAAAGCTAGCATTTGCGTCATGTCCTGATTTTAGAACCCAACTCTGCAGAAGATGCAACTCCCCTGTAAAAACCTGGTTCCAAATTAAGCATCATTTAAAAGGCTATCTTCCATTTATTCAGTATATAAAACATAGGGGCAATGCAGTAAAAGTATTCTACACAGTAACTTTTTTAAATCCCAACAACAAAATTCACATTTCAAGTTGTGGAAGAAGCAGCTAATTCTTGACCTAAGCACCAATTACTAACTGCACTGCCACAAGAGAGCTCAAAAGAACTAGAAAAACTATTTACAAAAATAGAAACAAAGAGTTTCATAAAGTTAGAACAACACTATTATCATTTTGCCTTCCAGAGAGACAATAAAAGCGAAACTGATGAACTATATTGACCTAGCATCCTCCTGTAGGCAATCTACAGAAAGTTCTCACTGAGGGGCTGAACAATTGCCTCACTGCAGAGCTGGGTTTCATTGTATCAATAGAACATGCAAGCTTTCAACCCGGGTTCTCTATAAAAGGCAACCTTTGTGATAAATGAACCACTAGAGAAGATTCTAATAAAACTTACCATTGTGTATTGCATTCAGCAACTCTGAGAAAGCTTTTAAGTAAGGAAAAAAGGACTTCAGGTTAAGATCATTCTCAAACACACAAAAGAAATACATAGGCATAGACTGAAACAGTATAATAAAATCTCAGTAAGTATCATGTATCATTGTTTGAATCATTAAAACTGTAAGCTTGGCTCAGTTTTTATATGGTATAAATTTCTAAATATTGTATTTCATTTGTCAATCTATCACCTAATAAATTTAATATGTTAGATATATTGTCATAATAGTGACAAATTTTCTTAATAATACATATATAAAATTACTTTTAAAAAGATGTTTCATAGTCTATGTAATGTCTTTCTTGCAAAAGTATCTGTAGGATTCAATTCTGTAAAGGTAAATCGATCACAACAAATTCTACACTCAGCAGTATTTATTATAAAGGAAAACTTCATTTTATCATCTAACCCAATCAAAAATTCTCATTTCCTAGACTTCAGTATAATAGTCTCGACATATATAGAGGTCAAGGCAAGAATTCTATCTAATATCAACATATAAATATTAAAAAAATTACATTAACATTAAGATTAGTGGGAACCAAATTCTAAAAATATTACTTCAACAGGGAACAGAAGTCACAAGAAACACCACATTAAAAAGCCAACAATACTTAAAATTTGGTCGCAATTGGACTAATATGGATCCTGACCACAAGACAAGCAGCAAGTTAAGATATCTCTGTAGGAGGAAAAAAACCCAATTAAGAACCAACTGCATTATGGAAAATTAAAACTTAAAGAGGTTCAGGGGTGGCATTATATAATAGGAAAAAAAAACACTAAAGTAGAAGTCAAAAAGCCTGGGTTACCAACCCAGTTCGACAACTTACTAGCTGTTGGACAAGCTCCATCATGCCGATACTGCATGGAAATTTCTGTTGGGAGGGAGGAGAAAGGAATCAGGAGAAGTTGCCAGTGATTCGAGGGTAGAAAAAGAAAATAGACCAGAAAAACAAGGAAACATTCACCTCAAAGTCTAGCTGAGAAGGTCAAACAGAAGTGTGGGAATAGAAATTATAAACCAGTATCTGGCATGTGATAATGTGATGGGAAGAAGGACCAAACATGATGGAATTCTGACAACTCTTTGATGGGATAGTGCGGGAATGTGTACATGTGCATGTGTATACAAAGAATGAGGAAAAGGGGCGCCTGGGTGGCTCAGTTGGCCAATTTAGGGTAAGGTCATGATCTCACGGTTTGCGGGTTTGAGTCCCATGTCGGGCTCCGTGCTGACAGGTCAGAGCCTGGAGCCTGTATCTGATTCTGTGTCTCTGTCTCTCTCTGCCCCTCCCCCACTCACACTCCGTCTCTGTCTCTCTCTCTAAGATAAATAAACATTAAAAACAATTTTTTTTTAATTTTTAGATGTTTATTTATTATTGAGATACAGAGAGTGACAGAGCATGAGCATGGGATGAGCAGAGAGAAAGAGGGAGACACAGAATCCAAAGCAGGCCCCCAGGCTCTGAGCTGTTAGCACAAAGCCTGACACGGGGCTTGAATTCACAAACCTTGTGATCATGACCTGAGCCAAAGTCGGACGCTTAACCAAATGAGCCACCTAGGCATCCCAACATTAAAAAACCTTTTAAAAAAAAGAGGAAAAGACATAAGGGCTTACAAATTGATCTGTGAAACAAGCGTGTAAGAAAAAATGGATTCATAATAAGAGGGAGTATAGTCAGCAATGTGATAAACTAATGTGTTTTATATAATTCATTAGACGAGAACAATTTGTCAAAAACATCTGAATGCTGTGGTCAATTAGACATTACAATTCAAGTACAAAAAATTAGTTTATATATGAGCAGAAATCTATGATTTTAATATAAAACTTGTCAAAACTACACCCAGCTTACTTTCTTGTACTTTTCTTTCATTTTTGATGGCGATAATGAATGAATAAGCCATCACTCTTATTCTTCTGCTCCACCCAAATGAAGAGAACAAGCAGAGGATGACATAAGGCAATGAAACACTGCTAAAAGCAAAAGCTCCTGAGAAAATGAAAAATAAATTTCTGTATGGCATTCCAAAGGAAAAGCTAACTGGCACAGGACTAAGTCTGTGACTCAAAGGACCCGGCCTGCTGACCAGGGAAACAACAGGTATTCCTCTGTGGCTAACACAGTTGGGCTTTTTTAAAAAGAAGAATAGCTGGAAATTCTCTGGAATTACTTAACCAAAAATATGACTTCTAGGAATCATGTGTACAACGGAGTCTTCTAGGCAACCATCACTCACACATCTACACATATGCATATCTCAGAAGTCAAGTCCAATCACGGGCACCCTCCAAATAACTTGAAATAAGAAAGACAAAGCAAGGCAGAGGCAAGCGAGCACTCACTTTTAATCGTTCTAATGTTTTTTAAAAAAAGGAAAAAAACCTTCACATTAGCTACTGTTGAAAAACCAAACTTCTGATGAGTTTAATGAAGTCCTTTCCAGATGATACTCAAAAACTGAGACATGGTGGAAGAATTTGCCATCTTTAATGCTCATTAACAAATTCAAGTGAGATTTAAAAAAAGAGAGTGAGGGCTACTGAAAAGATTGAAATGGTACATTATAGAGAAATGGTAGTTGTCTGGAATGGTGCAGAAAAAGAACCAAAGGACACTCATAATACCAAAAGGATTTTCTCTGGGGGGGAAATAAACAGAATATGGCTATTCTGGCCTTTGATCTGGTACTTTTGCAAAAAGACCTACATGGTACAGGGCCAGCAAATTTTCAAATCATCAAAGACGAAAACAAAAATCAGAGGATTTTCTGAGGAAGCAAATTTCAAGGTATATTCTGGTCTTAGCAGCATCCAATATCCTATGATTTTCGTTTATGACCCAACATAATCAATATATATAAAACCATGAACTTGAGTCATTAAGATGGGTATGAAGTATGTTCAATAACTGTTAAGTCTACTCTTGTGAATTTATTAGATTATTTGTATCTTTATGATTCCCTTATTTGTTTACAGAATACAGAATTTGTTTCCTTTTACCAGGAAAAGACTTCTCAATTTCATTTTAGTAACCTAAGTAGGATATAACATAAATAAGCATATATTTAACACAAACCCATTCATAGTTACATGGGCTCAAGTTAAACTTTCATAACCTTCACTTTTCAGTAGAAATCAGAACTTCTTTTTTCTTTAAAAATTTTTTAATGTTTTATTTATTAATTTTTGAGAGACAGACAGAGCGTGAGTGGGGGAGGGGCAGAGAGAGAAGGACACACAGAATCCGAAGCAGGCTCCAGGCTCTGAGCTGTCAGCGCAAAGCCGGACATGGGGCTCAAACTCGTGAACTGCAAGATCTTGACCTGAGCCAAAGTCGTCCGCTTACCTGACTGAGCCACACAGGTGCCACAAGAACAAACTTCTCTTAAAGTGATCTATTCATATTAATAACTCATCTCCATAAAACCTCAAGACTTCATGACTAAGTACTCAAGGTCAGAATCAAACAACTGCCTTCCTAGAATCTCCTTTTACAGCATTTATCACCACTAAAGAATTCCATCACTAAAATAGATTTCAAGTACCTCAACTTGCAAAGCTATGGCAGCGTCATATTAAAGAACTAGAGACTAAGATTTTTAAAAACGGGGGGAGGGGGCACCTGGGTGGCTAGGTCAGTTAAGTGACCAACTCTTGGTTTCGGCTCAGGTCATGATCTCACAGTTCATGAGTTCGAGCCCTGCATCAGGCTTTCCATGGACAGCGTGGTGCCTGCTTGGGATTCTCTCTCTCTCTGCCCCTCCTCTGCTCCTGCTCTCTCTCTCAAAATAAATAAACTTTAAAAATAAATACAATTCAAAAATAAAATAAAAAACAGAGAAACTTTGAAAGGATGCTCAAAGAAAATAAGTTAATGCTAAACCATCAACTACTTATCATTTAATGAAAACCAGAATTTTCTCAAATAAGATGTTAACTTTTATGAAGAAAAAAATGTTAACTTTCACTTTAGTAAATTGCAAACTCTTGCAATGTGGTTAAGATAAATAGGAAAAAAGGACAAATACAGCAGGTCAACTTTTCCAAATGCTGTATTAATTTTCAATGTTTCAAAAGCTCTACTTGTCTAGAATACATATAGAAAAAAAAAGGTTAACACAGGGGCACCTGGGTGGCTTGGTCGGTTGGGTGTCCGACTTCAGCTCAGGTCATGACCTCACTGTCCCTGAGTTCCAGCCCTGCATCGGGGTCTCTGCTGACAGCTCAGAGCCTGAAGCCTGCTTCAGATTGTGTGTCTCCTCCTCTCTCTGCCCCTCCCCCCACTCACAGTGTCTGTCTCTCTCAAAAATAAAATAAAAACATTAAAAAAAAAAAAAAAGCTTAACATAATCTATACACCCAAACTTACAACCTTTAGTAGCCACTTAAAACAACACACTGATTTCCCATTTTGTACAAGTCACTATAACAGTAAATCACTTATCAAGATGTACTTCAACTTACAATAAAAATCTTACAATCCAAACCCTTGATCAGACAAGGAGCTTACAGATATTTTCTGGATTTCTACTCTGACAGGATCTGAAGTTCCTAGAAGAAATATTTTGCTACATACATGCTACTATAATTTGAATATGTCACGATAAAACTTTGATTACTATTAAGTCAATGCTTCTAACAATTTTAAGACAATCACATTACAAGGATCTGATTCTACTTCTGCTATATATCCTAGTTGTGGTAAAATCAGAGGAAATACAACAACGATAATAGCAGCTGCCCTATTTCACAAGGTTGTTCTTAGGAACAAGTAAGATACTAATTAAGAGTTCTTTGGAAACTGTTAGGTGCTTTCAAATATAAGACATTAACGATTACTGCAAGCTAATGGAAGCAATGTATTTTTTTTTCTGTCAATGAAGTTCTTTTAATAGGAAGTTGCCAGAATTAAGTCCAGGATGTCTATTCTAAGACCAGCCTGGAAGTTGGATTTCTTCGGCCTGACCTTCAACTTCCCACAAACTCATCCTGTCCTACTTGGTCCACATTACCTCCACCTATCCCACAAACACAAGTTTCTTGTTTCAATTAGGTTTATCCTTCAAATACAACTTTACTTTCTTTTCTGATACTGCTATGGGCGTTTCTCTGCCTACTCCGAAGTGTAATTCAAATCCCAACTTCTCTATGGTCTTTTCCAACTTAATTAACACATCCTAAACTGGTCTGTAATACTATATGGTAAATAAATAAATAAATAATTTCACTTGAAACCTGGCTATAAACACTTAGAAGTTAAAAATCACACAGGTACTACTAACCACATGACGTGTTCTCGGTAATTACTAATAGTATTCATTCATTAAAAAAAATATGTTTACAATCTATTATATACAAAGCACTGTGCTGGCAGTGAGGAGACAGCGATGAACATGACAAACAGACCCCCTTGCCTCATGAAGCTAGGGTTATATAGAGCATGTTATAGTCTAACATCATAGCCAACAAGTGCTTACAAAGGTCACCATCATTACTAAATTATCAACTTGTCGTGAAAGCAAACAAATCTTTTGAAAAGGTCATCATACAAAAACAATTCTGGATAACACAGTATACAGTATACATTTCTCCCTCCTACTTACTTACATGGGAAAAAAGTTTCCCGGTTTTAAAACTACAAAACTACTAACTTCTCAATCTAAAATTAGTTCAAAGAAAATTTAGCATTTTCATACTAGTAAGACATTCAACTTTGCAAGTGAAATTATTGGCTCAAATTTTCTCACTGATTCCGCTGCTTAAAGTATGACTGACACTATATACTAGTGTGGTTTTAGACCTTCACCAGTAAACACCTCTTGAATATTATAATCGAGGGTCTCTCGAATCAAGGAAAATGCATGCATGGTTCCACCATACAGAGCTGTGAAAATTGCTTCCACTTCTTTACAATGAGTAATAACACTCAATTTCTATCAAGTGCTTAGACAACGTGTAGTGGGGCACCTGGGTGGCTCAGTCGGTTAGGCAGCCTGACTTTGGCTCAGGTCATGATCGCAGTTCAGGAGTTTGAGTTCCACCTTGGGCTCTGTGCTGACAGCTTAGAGCCTGGAGCCTGGTTTGGATTCTGTCTCCCTTTCTCTCTGCCCCTCCCTCCCCTCTCGCTCTGTTTCTCTCTTTCTCAAAAAAATAAACATTGAAAAACAAAAAGAAAACAAAAAGACATTGTGTAGTACATACTATGTGTCAACAGCGGTTAACAATTCTTAACTTACGATTTAGAGGGCATAATTCCTAAATATCCATGGTAATTCCTAAATATCCAGGTTCTTCTAAGTAAGGAATAGACTTTTTAGTAGTGAGCTTATCAATAAGGGTATGCTCTGATCTAGTCCTAAAACTTTTATTAAAATGTATACTAAGGATATATTATCTCAAATCATTTTAAGTAATCTTAGTCCATGATTATAGCTTTGACAAAACATAAATCTTCAGTTATTTTTAAACACAATTTTAAGAAAAAAAAATCTTGGCAAGTCTAAATTTACATCATTTACTTTAATGAAATAATATTTATGGGAGTTTCTCCCTAAATTTCTTTACCTAACGGTGAGGTTAAAAAGACACAAATTCATGCTTTTCTCCTATAGATATACCACAAACACTGCCCTCAGAAAGTAATTATTGTGAAAAGAACACAATCTCCCATGGCTAAAATCTCCCTAAATCTGTAACAGGTAGGAAAATCTTTTCAGAGATGTAAATCAAGATTTAACTCCATTAACTTGAGGATGTGTATTTCAAACAGCATCTATTCGAATCAATGCAATTTCTGAAATGCAGTAACATTCAGACTATGCTTCCATGTATATAGGAAATCAGTGAGGATCTCTTCACAAAAGTAAATTCAGGCTTAATTTTCTAAGTTATTCACCTGATTACTTATGTCTCTTGCTAAAAAATGAGTATGAACTCAATTTTTTAAGTAAATTGTCTAAATTTATTTTGTTGTGACTAGGGGTTAATCCTAGTTGCTAAGCCCTTTGGTCTAAAATAACACATATAAATAAAATGTATATTCAGATGTGCAATATAAATTTTTTCAATGGATTTATTTCTCATTACAATTCGAATTATTCCCCCCTAAAATAGTGGGTTTAGATTTTGCACCCTTCCCCCAACATTTTTTGATTGTCACTACTGAGGGGTGAAGGGGAACTTTGGATGCTACTGGCATCTAGTGGGTAGAGGCTGGGGATCCTGATAAATGCCCTACCAATGCACAGGACAGGACTGCACAGTAAGGAATTGTCCCGGCCAAAATGTCAACAGTGCCAAGATTGAGAAATCATGCTCTAAATCCATCCTTAATGCTTCTAATGAAACAATCCTGTCACAGTTTCTACTCATTCCTCAAAAACAAACAGATCCACTGTGGCAATGAAGCTGGCTAAGAAAAACGGAAAGAAAGAAATTGTCCGTTGTGATCTTGGGCAATTTATTTTACCTATCTAAGCCTTGGGATTATCAGCTGTAAAAGGGGGAAATAAATAGCCCATATTTTGTAAAACTTGTGTAGGGATTAAACAAGATAATAAACATAAAGCATTAACAGACCCTAGCACAAATGATACTTATAGTTAATAATTTTCACTTCTGACCTTTACATATGCTCTTTACTCCCTTAGAATGAGAGCAAATTCCCATTTACCTCAAATTGAAGAACAATTTAAAAGACAGATGTTGGCATTTAGGTAATATCTAAACTGTTAAGTTTTTGTCTAAAAACATGAACCTTAAAATCTGTAAGAACTGAAAATATTCATAATGCAAAGTATAGGTTAAAGAGGCATCCCAATGATGTAACAACATATATAAAATTCATTCATACTATAGTAAAGTCAATGGTAAAAAAAAAAAAAAAAACTGCTAAACATACTTGAAAACAAAATGAACATAAATCATTTCAGATATCTCCTGAAATAAAATATGACTGTTAAAGTCCATTTTTCAAATCATTTATTACTGATTAAAAAATATTCCAGATGGAGTACTTCAAGTAGAATTTGTGTGAGGAACTGAGAAAACTAAAACAATGTAAACTTTAGAGAACGGAAGCCCCAAAACAAGCACCAATCAAAAACAGTGCAAAACTATGCAAAACTCTCACACCTCAATTGTGAATTCTGAGTTGGTTTTAAAATACTTGCAGGTAAAGCAAAAACAAAAATGGGAAATTAATTCCAGGTATTTCATAAGAACTGAATGACCAATAAATAAACTATTCAGCCTATTTTTAGTTAAGCAAACCATCAGATTACTGCCAAACATCTTGTCCAAATACCGAACTGTCTAAGATCTCACATAACAATTTTCTTTTCATTCAGACAAGTAAATGTCATTCAGCAACTCAAAGTATTAACATAATAATAGCTTAATTTCCCTTTTGGGGTACAAGAAAGGGGACGGGGGCATAAGTAAAAAAAAAGGGGGGGGGGCAAATCCCTACCTGAACCAACTGGAGACGAGCCAACACTAAGACTTTGTAAACTTCCATTCCTGAGCAAGGTAGGAGATTTCTGAAGACTAGAGCTGGTTACACTTCCTGCAGCTGATGCTACCGATGATGTTGGTGAAGCAGAAGAAACTGAGAGATGAGAAACATTCTCTTGATTTTTGTTTCCTTTAGGTCTACCAGGCCCATGCTTACTTTGTTTACTTCCTTTTCTTTTCTTTTCCTTTACAGTTTCTTCTTCTATGCCAGAAGTTTGAGCCCGTTTATATCCTGCTGTAGGAAGGCTGGAATTACCCAAATCTCCAGGTGAATTTTCAAAGCTTTTAGGCTGTGAAATAACAGCTGAGGTCGAAGGGAGACCCATTATGGAACTAAAACTATTTACCCCCCCTTCCTGGCTTCCAGACTCTCCTTTATGTACATCTTTGGTTGATGATGACTGTTGGGAGTGAGTATAACTGTCATTACGCAGATCTGAGTCTGTAAAGCTCAAGAAATCCTGGGGAGACTGTACTGAACTTCCCGAAGATGATTTTACACTGCCTGGAGTTCCTGAAAAACTGCCTGTAGTAAAATAAAAAAGGGGGGGGGGGGATAGGAAAAGAAAAAAATTGGATGCAAAAGTTCCCATGAGCAATAGAAATGATACAATCATCAAAAAGAGATGGAGAAGAAAAAACTAACTATAAAACTTAGGACAACACTATGTAACAAAGTAGAGTTTAAAAAAGGTGATTATGAAATCAAGTTTATCTATAAAACTTTCTTTAAAAAATATCTGTCATTTCATAGTTATTAAACTGAGTATTAACTCTTAAATTGTAAGCTATTACTTCTACAATGACCAAGATAAAAGATGTGCTTTATTCGACCTACCTTTTGCTATGGCAACATTCCTCAGTGTTTCCCCAAATACCTGTGTATGCTGGAGGAAGGACTGAAGAACAGCAATTCTCAAAGAGAGTTTGACAAGACTACTACTGTTAATCTGAATAACTGGGAGAACTTCCTCTTTTTCAATTACTGAAGATTTAAATGTTCCCAACACACACCCAGAACCAAAAGACGTTGCTTAGATTTTAAGTTCCGAGTTTTAACTTCAAGACAGTGTTAGTGAGTATTGCTATTCAGTTAATCTACCCCACCAAAACATGGATTTGATAAAATAATAATGATCACATGGAACCCTAATCTATGTACCTTACATTCTCCCAGTCCACTTCCTCTGCAGCTGCATAAAGAAATCAGCCACTAACACTGTGCGATTGCTTTTATGAAAGTAAAATCATAAGAGAGGCACCCTAAGGAATCCCTTTCACAACTGCTTTTTCTCTCCTCACTCTTTAAAGAACATTAGTAGCCCACTATGCCATTGTAAAATAAAGGTTCTTAGTTACTTGGCAGAAAAACAATATGGCTGGGATGAAACAATAGTTTGGTCCACCATCCCAATTCACCAAACTGTCTCTAGGCTCACCAGACTCAGTTGTGACCACACATCTAATAACATTTCATAAAACTTACACTGTATCATATTTTAATTAATGTCTTAAAAACAAAAGCTCAAAATAAAGTGTTGCATCAGAATGGAAGGGAAATTTCAAGCTAAGGGTTAAATTTTATTGCAGAGCACATTAAAATATAATCACACATAAATCCACCTAAATATTTACAACAGTATTTTCCCCCACACACAAGAATTTCTTTTTAACTAAAGTTTCAAGGTTTTGAATTTTAAATCTTAAGCTCTTCTGAAATGGCTTATAAAGGAAGAACATTAATAGGTCTAAAATTTAACTCTTTGAAGAGAATATCCATTTTATTCACTTACAAAATTATTTGTACCTATGTGAGCATTTTCAAGTTATATCTGTATAGAAAAACATACATATTAAGAAGCCATTTACATTACATCAATCATTTAAGGATAACTAATTTGCCACTTAATTAGCAACTATAAAGAAATTCTTTATTATCCATTCTGATCTGTCACCATCTGCCTTTTTTCCACACATTTTTGTTTTTACAGCTGGTGTTAAAAGCTCACTACAGTGTAGCAAATACTTTCAAACATTTAGTATATGCAATACTTTAACATATATTTTCTAAAATTCACATATTGCCCACAATGAAAAAAATAAAACCAAGCATCTTAAATACCCTATCTTTAAATTTCAACTTTTAAAACTTTTATTGAATATTACCTCAGATATGAAAACATAACATCATTCTACCATGTCTCAACAGAGGCAGGAAAAGACTCTTCAACATTATAAACTTCAAGAAAATGAGGTGTTTCTTTTCTAAATGGATTAGTACTTCAAAGATTAAAAACCAAAAAATGCAATTTTTAACAGTGGAAAATAAGGTCTTAATTATAGAAAAGAGATAACTGAATTCGCTAATATCACATTCAAAATGTAAATAGTTACATTAAAAATAATTAAGGTTTTACTACTTATTTCCCACAGTGGAATAAAAATAACAACAAATATAAAGTAAATGTATTAAACTAAAACAGCAGGTTTGGCATTTTATTTCTGTTTCTACTTGTCTGAATTTTTTGTAATATAAGGCAAAAATTAAAAAAAAAAAAATCTAGGACTTGAAAATCCTGAAGCCCAAAGTAATTTACTTTAAAATATATAAACTTTTTAATGAAAGATCAGCACTTAGCCGTCTCTCTACATATTCAGATTTTTATTAACAGCAAAAGCTGAAAGTAAAGAAAAAGACAACTTGCCCCCTCTCGTTTATTCCTAGGGGGCAAAAAACTGGGGGAAGGAGGTATATATATTGTACACTTCACTAATACATTTATCTCCAACAGTTTTTAACATTTATATTTCTCAAAATATTTATGTTCAAGTTAAAAATTAACACAAAATAGGGGCGCCTGGGTCACTCAGTCACTTAGGCATCCAACTTCATCTCAGGTCATGATCTCATCGCTCATGGGTTCGAGCCCCGCGCTGGGCTCTGTGCTGACAGCGCAGAGCCTGGAGCCTGCTTCGGATTCTGTGTCTCACTCTCTCTCTGCCCCTCCCCTGCTTGCGCGCGTGCGCGCCTTCTCTTTCTCTCAAAAATAAACAAACATTAAAAAAAAATTTCTTAAAGATTAACACAAGATAAAAACCTAGAACATAGGGTTAATGGATTGTAAAGTTTAGCTGCGTTATTCTGTTCTCCATAAAACAGGGTTATCGTATAGAATACAGCATGCCCAGTTAATTTTGAATTTTAGTTAAGGAACAGATTATTTTTTCAGTATAAATATATTCCATGCATTTCTTTGAGACATACTGAAAAATAATGTTGTTCAACTAAAATTCAAAATTAAATGGGCATCTTGTTATATAGTAGCCTTACTAAAAGAATATGCAAACTTAGCAAAATTCTACTTTAAACTTCAAACTTTGTAATAAATGCATTAATAATCAACAGCTATTATTTTCTGAGAACTATTTAGATTCCCTACAAATTACCCAGTATTTGTTTACTTACTAAAAATATATGCTTTAACTATTCTAGTGTTTAATTAGGAAAGATAAATGATAACAATTTATTAAAAACAAAGACTGTTCTATAGAGCAGAAAGGAAAACTCCAGCTTTTATTCTTTTTTCTCCCCAAACTTAAACTTTATTCCACATCTATTTAAACATTAAAATTTACAATTCAGCTTTGGAAGCACATGTCATAACATAAAAGGTCCCAGAAACATTTTAACAAGGAAGACTAGTCTTAAGTAATCTCACTACAGCCACTATTCGTAAAATAATCTCCAATTATCCATTAGTTATAAAGAAAAAATAATTTTACAAAACTTAACTGCTACTGATCATCGCAAGAACAATTATGTTAACTAAAACATCATAATTAATACCTTGCTGGAAAGGACTAGCTGCTGACACAGTCGTTCCTGGATTTCGGCCACCAGGCTTTCTTCCCCTTTGACCTGAGCTGTGAGCTGAAGATTTCTTCCCTTTTCCCTCTGACCCTCTAGCCTCTGAAACATCTTTTCCACTAGTTGTGTGCGCAGAGACTTCCTGGAAGTTTGCATTTGTAAATCGAGCTGCAGTATCTTCCAAACGCTTCAATGATCCAGATATAGAGTTGCTGCTAGTGCTTGTATAAGTCTAACATTTTGATTGAGAAAGGAAGTTGAAAGAAAAAAAGAACGGATTAGATTTTAGCTATAGGTGGGTGGAGGGGGAGGCATATTAATAATAATAAATAATTGTTCAGCTTCTAAGATAAACATATTAAAGTTTCAGTTATAAAGTAAGTGAGACCACCTAAGAAAATCACATGAAAACAATTATTTTAGTCTATTGCAAATATTTATAAATTGCAACAATAAGTTAAAGTACATATTAGTTATAGTTCTTCAGCAACACAGTTTTAGTATTGAAGGTACTTGCTTCTCAAGCAACACAATTCAATAAGAAAAAACTACTTCCTAGTCATGAAATTACCATCAGCTTTAACGTTCAGCACAAAGGCAACAATGAGCGAGAAATAAAGTGCTACAAATTCATTAGAGGAGTAGATCCAAGAGATTATAAGGCTTCAGCACAGGTCAGAGCAAGAATCTTTGATTCAGGTGAAGGCTACCTTCCAAAACAGAAAGATTAAAGCCTTTAAAACACAAACCATTTCTTCCAAGTATTAAGATGAAGGAACTGTTATACTTTGCAGTTAAGATTTTTAAAAATTAGAAGTATTGGGACGCCTGGGTAGCTTAGTCAATGAAGCGTCCAACTCTTAATTTTAGCTCAGGTCATGATCTCAAGGTTGTAGGAATGTGCCTGGCATGGGGTTCTGCACTGAGCATGGAGCCTACTTGGGATTCTTTCTCTCCATCTCTCTGTCCCTCCTCCCCGCCTCCCCGAAAATAAATAAACATTAAAAAAAAATTGAAAGAAAGTATTATATACCCTAAAACGGATCTGTAATCACCCCCATGATCTAGATATGTTTAGGAAAAATACAAAATAAAGACCTGTCTAAACAATTAGTTTCCAATCATTTCCAATTAGTTTAACAATCATTTTTAAGACAAGGTATATGCAAATAATAGTAAATTAAATGACTATGAAAGGTGAGAATGTGTTCTAACAGATGTATATTAATCAACATGCTTCAAACTAAAAGGTTTGGGGTGCCTGGGTGGCTAAGTCTGTTGAGCATCCAACTCTTGATTTCAGGCCAAGTCATGAGCTCACAGTTCATAGGATCAAGCCCCACGTCAGGCTCTACACTGACAGCATAGAGCCTACTTGGGATTCTCTCCCCACACCTGCTCCTCCCCTGCTCATGCTCTAACAAAATAAATAAATAAACATTTAAAAAAGAAAAAAAGAAGTATAAGGTTTGTAAGTCCAATGGGTCAGGATTTTTGTTGTCCCTGTTTACGTTCACTAAATGCCTGAAAGACAAACAGCCCTAAATTTCTGCTGAATAAATAAATGAATAAATATTTTTCTGAATCATCTATCTAAAATCTCTGATGCAGGGGCACCTGGGTCAGTTAAGCATCTGACTTTGGCTCAGGTCATGATCTCACGGTTCGTGTGTTAGAGCCCCTGCATCGGGCTCTGTGCTGACAGTCCAGAGCGTGGAGCCTGCTTCAGATTCTGTGTCTCCCTCTCTCTCTGCCCCTCCTCTGCATGCTCGCTCGCTTGTGCTCTCTCTCTCTCTCAAAAATAAACATGAAATAAATAAATAAATTAATTAATTAAAAAAAAATAAAAATCTCTGCGGTAATACAAACCACTCAATACAAACCATCAGATAAATGTGAAAAACAAGAAAGGGATGCTAAAATCAGGTGTCAAAATAGTCGGCATTTGTAGCAAAATCAACGTTCAAAATGCAGAAAGAAAGAAGACTTCAAATGCTCTGCAAATCAAACATTCTTCACTACTACTTGTCTGCTACTTGCCTCTTGATACTGTCCTCACTCCACATGATCACAGTGTCAAACAGATTTTCATCAAGTACAAGAGACGTTATCTCATAAAAACAAACCAATCACTATTCTAATAACAGAGACTCCACAAATGAGAAAGAAAGGTCCCAGAGTAAGTTTTAGGAGAAAGTCAATCATGTTTAGGCTTATTAAACTTCATGGATTGCTTTATGTCCAACTTCGGCTCAGGTCAAGATCTCACAGTCCGTGAGTCTGAGCCCCGTGTCAGGCTCTGTGCTGGCAGCGAGGAGCCTGCTCGGGATGCTTTCTCTCTCCACCCTTCTCCTGCTTGCACACTCTCAAAATAAATAAATAAAGTTTAAAAGGTTGGGGGGGAGGGCTAGGTGGCTCAGTTGGTCAAGCATGTGACTGCAGCTCAGATCACAATCTCCTGGTCAATGAGTTCAAACCCCGCATCTGGCTCTGTGCTGCCAGTGCGGAGCCTGTTTGGGATTCTCTCTCTACCCATCCTCCCGACCCGCCCCTCTCCTGCTTGCATACTCTCTCTCAAAATAAATAAATAAACTTACAAAAACAAACTTCATGGATTACTTTAGAAACATGAATGTTTCCATGCTGGGCAGGGTCACTTTGGGAACCACCTACTTTACTTTTCAAATACTTTTTTCTAATAACGAGTTGAGGTTCTCCATCCCATTCACATACAAGCCTAATGAAGTTTAAAAGTCATCTAAAGAGAACACAGTGATGTTCTTCATTCATGTACTTTGACCACGTACCAAATTAGCAAAGAAGAAAAAACTGGGTGGAGAACCAAACACAAAAATATACTATTTCCACATACCAACCTAAACTAGCATTGGTCAATTTTCCCACTCATTTAATAGAATATCCTTGCTTACCCTTGAAGTATAAATATGTCCATAAACCCAATGAAAATATGCCACATGGAAGAAAAGGTATTACAAAGAAAGCAATGAATACAAATTAAGCAAATTTCACTGACAAAAGTCATACTAAACAAAATCGTAACATTTCTTTTTAAACTTTTTTTTTTTTATTGAGAGACAGACAGAGACAGAGACAGAGCATGAGCATGAGCATGAGCATAGGAGGGGCAGAGAGAGGGAGAGACACAGAATCTGAAGCAGGCTCCAGGCTCTGAGCTGTCAGCACAGTCTGACATGGGGCTTGAACCCACGAACTGCGAGATCATGACTTAAGCCGAAGTTGGACACTCAACCGGCTGAGCTACACAGGCTCCCCTTTTAATTTTTTTAAATATTTTTATTTTTATTTTTGAGAAAGAGAGACAGAGTGTGAGTGGGAGAGGGGCAGTGAGAGAGGAAGACACAGAATCTGAAGCAGGCTCCAGGCTCTGAGCTGTCAGCACAGAGCCCGACCCGGGGCTTGAACTCACAGAGCACGAGATCATGACCTGAGCTGAAGTCAAATGCCTAACCGACTGAAGGCGCTCCCATAACATTTTCTTTTTTAAAAAGTTATTTCTAAGTTTTAAAAATTATCAAAGATTTAAGAAAATTTTTAGTTATTATATATTTTTGAGAGAGAGTGCATGTGAACAGGGTAGGGACAGACAGAGTGAGACAGAGAATCCAAGTAGGCTCCACGCTGTCACAGTGCAAAGCCCAACGTGGGGCTCAAATCCAGGAACTGTGAGATCATGACCTGAGCCAAAGTTGGATGCTCAACCAACTGAGCCACCCAGGTGCCCCCCGAAATATCAGATGTTTTAACAAGAAAAATATAAAACTTTAGCTAAAGATTCTAACAGCTCTTTTTAAAAATTACACATAACAACAAGAGGGAAAAATCTGTATGATTTTACTCAAAAAGAAATCTCCACCTTAACTCCACCTTTCTAAGTTAATTCAAGAGTATCTGTTCCAGGGGCACCTGGGTGGCTCAGCTGGTTAAGCATCCAACTTCAGCTCAGGTCATGATCTCACAGTTCTCGAGTTTGAGCCCCGTGTCAGGTTCTTTGCAGACAGCTCAAGGCCTGGAGCCTGCTTTGGATTCTGTGTCTCCCTCTCCCTCTCTGCCCCTCTCCTGCTTGTGCTCTCTCTCTCTCAAAAACAAACATTTAAAAAAAATTTTTTAATTAAAAAAAAAAAAAAGGCGTATCTGTTCCATAATACACAGTTTAAATAATATGGAATGGTGGAATTCCATTACAAATACACAATCTAATCAAAATCAAGAAGTGGAAAAGAAGTAAGAGAGGGCAGTGGGGAGGAGCTGAGACACAAGGAGTAACCTAATGCCACAAATCTACTCTTTCCTTAGTTTCTCAACCTAAATAACTCTCGTTGCATGAGCATCTCACTGCTCTAAGAGCAATTCTAGTGCTTAAAAATACACATCTTCCATGTAAATTAATCCATAAAATACAAACTACTTCATTTGGAACTTGTCTGAATAAAATACGGTCTTTTTTTTCCCCCTTTTCCACTGGAGATAAAACTGCATATTTGGTCTTATTGAGAGTCTCTAAGGAAATGCATACATACTTTGGTTTATGTTGTGATTTACAGGCAACTTAATGAATCTTTTAAATATTTAGAACATGTGTGATTTTTTGTTTTATGGCTAGCTACAATTGTTAGTCCTCAGATAAGATGCAATTGGTATACCTACTAAACAGTATTCACTGGAGCCAAAAATACACCCAACTTCAAAAAATTTTAAATTAGACTCACAAGTCAACAATGATTCTGTAACAGGCTAACCAAAAAACCAGATATTTTCAAAACATTGGTTGCCTGTAATCCACCTTTGGGAGAAAGAGGCAGAGGGAAAAGAAACAACCAACAGTTGTATGTCTTCTACCAACATGATCCAATGTAATAATGCTGGCTAAAATATTTTTTTAATTATGTAGTATTCAAGTGTCTGATAAAAGCCACACATTTTTCACACACACAAGTCTAAGAACAAAGCACAGGAACTATCAAAAATGAAGCACAGAAGGGAATGAAGACTTTAAAAGGGAGTTTGGTGGTACAGGGATGAATCAGTGAGCTGTGGGACAAGGTTAAGCAGCCTATGTCACTGGAGTACCCAAAGGAATGTAGGAGGGAAAAAATGTGAAGAAGCAGGAAAAAAATTATAAGATTTGATGAAAACTATAAAATCTACTACTGATCAACTAACTCCAAGTGCAAGAAACATGAAGAAAAATCCACAAATCCACATCACAATCAAACTACTTATCATTAAAAACCAACAATAACGAGAAAATGGTAAGAACAGCCAGGGAGTTTTAAAAAAGAAAAAAAAAATGCTTTATCTGCTAAGAAACAAAGTTAAGAATGAAAACAGATTTCTCATGGAAATAATGCAAGTTAGAAAACAAGAGTAAATAAAAAATCTTCAAAGACCAAAGAAACAGGGCCACCTGCGTGGCTCAGTTGGTTAAGCATCTGCCTCTTGATTTTCAGCTCAGGTCATGATCTTACAGTTTGTGAGCTGCAGCCCAGCATCAGGCTCTGCACTGACAGCAGGGAGCCTGCTTGGGATTCTCTCTCTCCCTGTCTCTCTGCTCTTCCCCCACTTGTGCATACTTTCTTTCTCTTTCTCAACATAAATGAACTTAAAAAAAAAAAAACTTTTAACCTAGAATTCTATACCAAGCTAAAATATTTTTTCAAAAGCAAAGGCAAAATATATAGCTGACCCTTAAACAACACCAGTTTCAACTGTATGACTTCATTTATACAATTTTTTCAATAAATACAAAACACCACTGTGAATGTATTTGCTTTTCCACATCACTTTCTTAAAAACATTTTCTTTTCTCCACCTTATGTTATTGTGAGAACACAGTATATAATACATATACCAAAATATGTGTTAATTGACTGTTTACGTTATCAGTAAAACTTCTAGGTCAACAGCAGACTATTAGAAGTTAAGTTTTAGGGAAGTCAAAAATTATATGCAGATTTTCTACTATGCAGGGGTCCTAACCACTACACTCTTCAAAGGTCAACTTTAATTGCCTTCCAGATTTTAAACAAACAAACAAACAAAAAAAGCTAAAAGAACTAATCAGCAAAGCAAGACTACAATAAATGCTAAAGGCTGTCTTTTAGGCAGAAAGAAAACAACAAAAGAAATGTGGATCTACACAAAGTAATTAGGAACACTAGAAACAGTAATTACATGGGTAAATATAAAAGACTTCTTCGGGGTGCCTGGGGAGCTCAGTCAGTTAAACAACTGACTCTTGATTTCAGGGATGCTCTCTCTCTCCCTCTCTCTGCCCCTCCCATGCTTGTGCTATCTCAAGATAAATAAATAAAGTTTTGGGGGGAAAAAAGACTTTTTAAATATTTAATCTCTTTATAACTGAAGGCTTAGAGTAAAATTAGTAACAATTGTGAGGTTTAATAATATATATAAAAATTTTAAATATGACAAAAATAGCACAGAACCAAAAAAGGTAGAATTACAAGTATGTAAATTCTAAACTGTATATTCTTTTGTTGTTTTTTTTTTCTTGAGAGAGAGAAAAAACACATGTACACGCATAAGCAGGGGAGAGGGGCAGAAGGAGAGAGAAAATCTTATGTAGACTCTACACTCAGTGCAGAGCCAGACCCAGGGCTCAATCCCATGCCTGGGAGCCCAAATTAAGAGTCAAACACTCAACTGACTGAGCCACCCAGGCAACCCTGAATTGTATATGCTTACACAATATGTGAAATGGCATAATATCATTTGAAGGCAGATTTTGATAAATTAAAACATGTATGACATAAACCCCAAAGCGATCAATAAATAAAATAACAAAGAATCATTACTAAGCAGCAAAAATGGAATCATAAAAAATATTCAATGACAAAGACAGAAAAAAAAGATGAAACAGGCCAATAATAAGGATTAGCAAATGATAGCTTTAAATACAAGAATATCAATAATCATATGCTAATTAAGTAAACACTCCAGTGAAAGGCAGAGATTAGAACACTGAAAAAACAAACTCAAGACTATATGCTGCCTATAAGAAAACCACTTTAAGGGTGGCTCAGTTAGGGGAGTGTCAGACCCTTGATTACGGCTCAGTCCACGATTCCACAGTTCCTGAGATTGTGCCCCGCGACAGGGTCTGCGCTGACAGTGCAGAGCCTGCCTGGGATGCTCTCTCCCCGTCTCTCTGTCCCTCCTCTGCTTGCTTTCTCTCTCAAAGTAAATAAATAAACTTTTTTTTTAATGTAAATATAAAGACACAAAGATGTCAAAAGTGCAAGTGTGGGAAATCAATTTAACACTAATTAAAAGAAGGCTGAATTCACAACATTAGTACAAACAAAATAAATTTCAGAACAAGGAATATTACCAGGATAAAGAGACCTATTTATCAAGAGGATAAAAAATCCTAAACGCTTTTGCACCTAATAAGAGACCTTCAAAATAAATTAAAACTGACAGAAAAAGAAAATGGGAAAAATAATAAAATCCATAACTACAGTAAGAGAGATCCAAAGCCTCTTCTCAGTAATTGAACAAGTACACAGAAAATATAAGTAAGCATATGGAGACCTTAAACAGTATAAATCAACTTGACCTCACATTTATAGAAAAACCCCATATACGAGGAGCAGAGTGAATACACATTCTTTTTAAAAGCACACAGGACATTACACACAATAATCCACATTGTGTGTCATTTTTTTAATCTTAAAAAACTTAAAAGAAATTATATAACACAAAGATATTAGAAATCAGTATAAAAAAATATGTGAAAAGTTTCCAAATGTTTTGAAAGTAAATAATCTACTTGTAAATAACCCATGGATCAATGAGAAATCAAAAGGAAACCACAAGGTATTGTTCAACTCAATAAAAACGAAAATACAACATATCAAAATTCATAAGTAGTGCTTAGAACAAAGTCTGTAGTATTAAATGCCTAAATTAACACTTCTGGGATTCTGGTCCAGCATGTAAAAAAACTTAAGAGGACAGAAGAGATGGGAAGAGAAGAGGGGGGGAGGGGAGAGGAGGGGAACTTACGGGAGGGGACAGGAGAACAGAGATGCAATATTTGAATCAAAAAAGACTACAAATTTCCCAAATTAGTGTCAGAAACCATACCACAAATCCAGGAAGCTCTGAGACTACCAAGTAAGACACGTGTCAAAAAAATACACCTAGGTATGTACATCACAAACTACAAGAAATCAGAGATAATACACACACACACACACACACACACACGTACTGAAAGAAGCTGGAAGGGGAAAAAGCCTTATCCATGAAGTAGCAAAGATAAGAATTACATCTGACTTCTCAGAAATAATACAACCAAGAAGAGAATGATATGAGATAATGTGTTGAGAGGGGGAAAAGACCTAGCATTCTGTACACTGCAAAATCATCCTTCAAAAGTGAAAACAAAGACTTTCTCAAACAAACAGAAATTGAGGGAAGTTGTTGCCATAGGTCTACCTTGCAGGAAATGTGAAAAGAAATTCTTCAGAGAGAAGGAAATGATACAGCTCAGACATTTGGATTTATATAAAGAAGAGCATCAGAGAATGAATCAACGAAGGTAAAATTAAAACTCTGATTTTTCTTATACTTACTTGATCTAACAGTGTTCAAAGTAATGATAGCAACAATATGTTTGTATAGTCTTAAGCACATATACGCTTACATGTGCTTCTGTATAACTGAAATGAATGACAGCATTGACAGAAAAGATGGGAGGGAGGAATTTAGGAATATTTTGTCATTATAAGGTACAGGTACTAACTGTGAAGTGGTGTAGAATATTTGAAAGTGAACTTGGATTAGCTCTATATTTATATATACTGCAAACAGTAGAGCAACTATGAAAAAAGTATAATTGATATATTAAGAAATGAAAGAAAATGGAACCGTTTAAAAAAAACTCAATTAAAATCCTTAGGAGGAGGGTCACCTCTCCACTTCCGAGCGCTGACAGATAACCGGGAAGTTGTACTTGCTCTGCTGCTTTCCCTCTCCCACAGTATATCCGCTCTTCCCTTTCCAACCAGGGCCCGGCAAAAGGGCTCCCTCAAAGAAGCCTGGCAAGAAGAAAGGCCATTATGGGGCGCCTGGGTGGCTCAGTCGGTTAAGCATCTGACTTTGGCTCAGGTCATGATCTCACGGTTCTTGAGTTCGAGCCCCTCACCAGGCTCTGTGCTGACAGCTCTGAGCCTGGAGCCTGCTTCAGATTCTGTCTCCCTCTCTCTCTGCCCCTCTTCCTTCTCTCTCTCTCTCTCTCTCTCTCTCTCTCTCTAATATAAAATATAACATTAAAACATTTTTTAAAAGTGGGGGTGGGGGGGGAGGGCATTCTGCCATTAATGAGGTACTGACCAGCTCAGAGCCTGGAGCCTGCTCTGGATTCTGTGTCTCCCTCTCTCTCTGCCCCTTGCCCACTCACACTCTGTTTCTCTATCAAAATTAACACTAAAAACAATTTTTTAAACTGAAAGAAAAACAAAAACCCTGATAAGTAGAAAACATTTGGAAGACAAAAACAGTACCAAAGATCTAGAGCAACAAATAGAAAAGAGTTACAAATCTGGGAAATATTAACCTAACTGTATCAATAATTACCTGAAACATAAATATTTTAAATATACCAATTAAAAGAACTGATCAAAAACAAGACTCATTTATGGGGCATCTGGGTGGCTCAGTTGGTTGAGCGTCTGATTTTGGCTCAGGTCATGATCTCACAGATCACAGGTTTGAGCCCCATGTCGGGCTCTGTGCTGACAGCTCAGAGCCTGGAGCCTGCTTTGGATTCTGTGTCTCCCTCTGTCTCTGGCCACTCGTGCTCGCTCTCTCTCTCTCTCTCTCTCTTACTCTCTGTCTCTCAAAAATAAATAAAAACATTTTAACAAAACTTAAAAAAAAAGACTCATTTATAGGCTATCTACAAGAAACACTTTAAATATGAAGACACTCATTGATTAAATATCAATGAATGGAGGGGTACCTGGGTTGCTTAGTTGGTTAAGCACCTGACTCTTGATTTCAGCTCAGGTCATGATCTCATGGTCATGAGATGGAGCCCCGAGACAGGATCTCACGGTTCGTGGGATTGAGCCCAGAGTCAGGCTCTGCACTGACAACAGGGAGCCTGCTTGGGATTCTCTGTCTCCCCTCCCCCTGATCATGCACACTCTCCTTCTCTCTCAAAATAAATAATCTTCAAACAAATTAATGTAATCCATCACATCAACAAGATAAAAAAAAAAATCATACATCATATCAACAGTTGTAGAAAAAGGGGCGCATGGGGGGGTTCAGTCAGTTAAGTGTCCAACTTTGGCTCAGGTTACGATCTCACAGTCCGTGAGTTTGAGCCCTGCATTGAGCTCTGTTTCAGATTCTGTGTCTCCCTCTCTCTCTGCCCCTCCCCTGCTTGCTCTCTGTCTCTATCTCTCTCTCTCAAAATAAATAAACATTTAAAAAATAAATAAAAATAAATAGCTGCAGAAAAAGCATGTGACAAAGTACAATACCCATTCACAATGGGTGAAGTTTAAAAACTCTCAGAAAACTAGGAATAAAAGGGGAACTTCCTCAACTTAGTAAAGTTGGTTAACTTACAGCTAACATCATGCTTAATGGTGAGAAACTAGGTTTCCCACTAATATCAGGAACCACTCCATTACAACATCATACTGAAGTCCTAGTTTATGTAAAAAGACAAGAAAAGGAAATAAAATATAAACTGATTGAGAAGGAAGAAATGAAAGTGTGGTTTTTCATAGAGAACATGGTTGTCCATGTAGAAAATCCAAAATTACTGACCAAAAAATTCCTGGAACTAATAAACAATTACGTAAAGACTGCAAAACCAAGGTTAAATGAAAGAGAGAAACTGCTTTCATATATACTCACAAGGAACAAGTGGAATTTTGAATTAAAAACACAATACCATGTACAAAAGCACCTCCAAAAATTAAATACTTAAAGTTTTAATCTAACAATATGTATAAGGTCTACATGAGAAAAGCAACAAAACTTGTATAAACAAAATCAAAGAACTAAATAAATGAAGAGATATCCCAACTTCATAGACAGCAAAACTTAATATGGTCAAGATGTCAGTTCCTCCAAATTGATCTACAGATTCAATACAATTTCAACCAAAATCCCAGCCAATTTTTGCAGATACTGACAAATTGATGCTAAGGCACATACGAAAAGGTAAAAAGATACAGAATAGCCAACACAAAAGTGAAGGACAAGAATAAAGCTGGAGTAGTGACATTACTCAATTTCAGACTTGCTTAAAAGCTACAGCAACTAAAAAAAACAAAAACAAAAACAAACAAACAAAAAAAAACAACCCTCCAGTAATTAAGATAGTGTAGTCCTGTTGAAAGAATAGACAAACAGATCAATGGAACTGATTTAAAAAAAACTTCAGAAACAGACCCACATAACTACAGTCAACTAACCTTTGATAAAGGTGCAAAAGCACTACAATGGAACAAACACAAGCTTTTCAACAACCAGGGCTAGAACTGGTTATCCCCATGCAAAAAATGAATCTAGACATAAAATTCATTTACACCCTTCACAAAAATTAACTCGAAATTGATCATAGATCTAAATGTAAAACACAGAACTACAAAACTCCTAAAAGATAACATAGGAGAAAATAGGATAACCTTGGGTTTGGCAATGACTTTTCAGATATAACACCAAAAGCACAATCCATGAAAGAACGAAATGGTAAGCCGAACTTCATTAAAATTAAAAACCTCTGCTTGGAGCTCCTGAGTGGCTCAGTCGGTTGAGTGTCCGACTTCGGCTCAGGTCATGGTCCTGAGGTTTGTGAGTTAGAGTCCCACACTGGGCTCAGTGCTGACAACTCGGAGCCTGAAGCCTGCTTCAGATTCTGTGTCTCCCTCTCTCTCTGCCCCTCCCCCAGCCATGCTCTTTCTCTCTCTCCTTCAAAATTAAATAAACATTTTAAAAACTAGTAATGAAATAAAATAAACTTTTGCTCTACCAAAGACATCATCCAGAAAATGAAAACATCAGCCACAGGCTGAGAAAATACTTAAAGAAGACATACTTGACATTTTTCACAAAACTAGAACAAATAATACCAACATCCATATTGAAACACAAATACCCCAAATAGCCAAAGCAATCTTGAAAAAGAAGAACAAAGCTGGAAGTTTCACAATTCCAGATCTCAAGATACACTACCAAAGCTGTCATAATCAAAACACTACAATGCTGAACAAAACAGGCACATACATCAACAAAACAGAGGACACAGAAATAAACCCACACTTGTGTTTATGTGGTCAATTAACTCCATGACAAAGGAAGTCAAGAATATACATACAATGGGGAAAAGAAAGCCGCTTCAATAAATGGTGCTGAAACTGGACAGTGACATGCAAAAGGATGAAACTGGACGACTTTCTTACACCATACCTAAAAATAAGCCTAAATGTGAGACCTGAAACCAGGACGAAAACCTAGACGAAAAACATCTTTAACACTGCCCATAGAAACACTTTTCTAAATATGTCTCCCCAGGCAAGGAAAATAAAAGAAAAAATAAACTGTCAGGGCTACATCAAAATAAAAGTTTTGCACATCAAAGGAAATCATCAACAAAACGAAAAGGCAACCCACTGCAGAAGAGTAGGTATCTGCTGGATCAGAGGGGTGGCTCAGTCGGTTGAGCTTCTGACTTCAGCTAGGGTCATCATCTTATGGTTCCTGAGTTCCATCCCTGCATCAGGCTCACTGCTATCGGTGCAGAGCCTGCTTCGGATCCTCTGTCCCCCCCTCTCTCTGCCCCTCCCCTGCTCACACTCTCTCACAAAAATAAATAAATATTAAAAAAAAAAAAAAGAGTAGGTATCTGTCAATGATATATCTGACAAAGGGTTAATATCCAAAATATGTTAAGAATTTATACAACTGAACACAAAATAAAAGTGACTGCAAAATGGACAAGAGGACCTGAATAAACATTTTTAAAAGAAGACATACAGATGGCAGACAGACACATGAAAAGATGCCAAATATCACTAATCATGAGAAATATGCAAATCAAAACAGTTATCACCTCACACCCATCAGAATGGCTAAAATCAAAAAGACGATAAACAAGTGTTGACAACGATGTGGAGAAAAAGGGATCTTTGTGCACTGTTGTTAAGAATGTAAATTGTTGGGGCGCCTCGGTGGCGCAGTCGGTTAAGCGTCCGACTTCAGCCAGGTCACGATCTCACGGTCCGTGAGTTCGAGCCCCGCGTCGGGCTCTGGGCTGATGGCTCAGAGCCTGGAGCCTGTTTCCGATTCTGTGTCTCCCTCTCTCTCTGCCCCTCCCCCATTCATGCTCTGTCTCTCTCTGTCCCAAAAATAAATAAAACGTTGAAAAAAAAATTAAAAAAAAAAAAAAGAATGTAAATTGTTACAGCCACAGTGGAAGACAGTATGGAAGTTCCTTGACAAACTAAAAATAGAATTCAGAAGATAACTAAATAACCCTTTTATTTACATGCAATAAAGTTTTCTATTCCTCAAAAAAATATAAAAATAGAAATACCATATGATCCAATAATTCCACTACTGGGTATTTGCTACCCAAAGAAAACAAACACACTAATCTGAAAAGACACATGCACATTCTATTCTTACAGCAGCTTTATTTACAATAGCCAAAGTACAGAAGCTACCAAGCGTCCACTGATGGCTGAATAAAGAAGATGTGATTATATATATATGGAATGGGATGGAATACACAACAGAGTATTATGCAGCCATATAAAAGGATGAGATCTTGCCATTTGCAACAGGAATTAACCTAGGGTATTACACTAAGTGAAATAAGTCAGACAAATACAAATACCATATGATTTCCTTACGTGTAGAATCTAAAAAACAAATGAATCAACAAGCAAAAAGCAGAATCAGACCTAATGAATACAAGGAACAAAATGATGGTTGCAAGAGAAGAAGGGTATGGGGGGATGAGCAAAATGCATAAAGGAGAGTGGGAAACACACGCTTCCAATTATGGAAAGGATAAGTTATAGGAGTTAAAAGATACAGCATAGGGCATACAGTCGATGGCATTTTCGTGACTACTATATGGTGATAGATGGTAACTACACTTGTGGTGAGCATAACATGATATATAGAGTTGTTGAATCACTATGTTGTACAGCTGAAACTAATCTAACATAGTGTGTCAACTGTACTCAAATTAAAAAAAGGGGGGATGCCTGGGAGGCTCAGTCAGTTAAGTGTCTGACTCTTGGTTTCAGCTCAGGCTGTGATCTCATAGTTTGTGGCATTAAGCCCGGTGTCAGGCCCTGTGCTGACAGCACAGAACCTGCTTGGGATTCTCTCTCTCCTCTCTCTCTACCCCTCTCACACTTGTGCACGTGCATGCACTCTCTCTCAAAACAAATAAATACACTTATAAAAAAAAGGACATACCTGATTAGAAGACTTACCTAAAATATATAAAGAATCCTTCATAAAACAATAGCAAATGAACTGATTTTTAAAAGGACCAGAAATTCTGAAACCTCACCAAAGACGATATACAGATAGCAAGTAAGCACAAGAAAAGAAACTCCACATCCTATGGCAGCAATGAAAATTTGAACAATGACATGCCACTCTACACCTATTAGCATGGCCAATATCCAAAAAACCAACAGTACCAGACGCTGGAGAGAACGTAGAGAAAAAGGAACTCTCAACTCGTTGGTGGAAATGCCAAATGATTCAGCCACTTTAGAAAACAGTTCGGCTGTTTCCTACAAAATTCAACATACTCCTACACTGTATTATCCCACAATTACATTCCTTGGTATTTACCCAGAAGAAGTGAAAAATAACATCGACACAAAAACCTGCACACAGATGTTTATAGCAGCTTTACTCATAATTGCCAAAACCTGGAAGCAACCAAGATGTCCTTCTGGATAAACAAACTGGTATATCCAGTCAATGGCTTATTATTCAGTCCTAGAAAGAAATCAGTTATCAAGCCTCAAAAAGATATAGAAGAATCTTACATTCATATTACTAAGTGAAAAAAGCCAGTCCAAAAAGGCTACATACTATGATTCCAACTTACGACATTTTGAAAAAGTCAAAATTATGGACACGGTGAAAAGATCAGTGGTTGCCAGGGCTAGAGAGGGTGGGAGGGATGAATACCTGGAGAACGGGACTTTTTAGGGCAGTGAAACTATGCTGTATGATCCTATCATAGTGGGTAAGTGTGTCACCATACATTTGTCCAATCCATAGAACACACAACACCAAGAGTGAATCCTAACATCAACTATGAACTTTGGGTGATAATTAAGAGTCAATGTAGGTTCACCAGCAGTAACAAATTTACCACTTTTTTGAAGGATGTTGATAACAGGGGAGGCTATAAATGTGTGGGAATAGGGAAAAAAGGGATATACGGGATATTCTAGTACCTTCCTCTCAATTTTGCTCTGGACCTGCAACTACCCTAAAACAAATAACATCTTAAAAATATTAAGAAAAAGACATGGAGGAAACTTTAAAGCATAAAACCACATGAAAGAAGTCAATATGAATAAGCTACACACTGTGTGATTCCAATTTTATACGACATTTTGGAAAAGTTAAACTACGGCGACCACTAAAAAGACTAGTGGTTGTTGGGGTTTGAAAGGAAGGAGAAATAAATTGGCAGAACACTGAGAAGTTTCAGGGGAGTAAAAGTTTTGTAGGATACTATAGTGATGGATACGTGTCCTCAAATAGTTACTCACAGAACCAAACATACAACACCAAGAGTGAACCCCAATATCAACTATGGACTTTGGGCAATAATGGTGTTTCAGTGTAGACTCACATATTATAATAAATGTATCACTCTGATAGTGGGGGAAGATGAATATGGGACAGAGGGTACATTGGAAATCTCTGTAATTTCCACTCAATTTTGCTGCGATTCTAAAACTGCTCTAAAAAATAAATGTGGGTATTGTCAGAGGCAAGGGAGGCACTGGGGGATGAGAAAAAAAATGGATGAACCGCTTTTGTTTTGATTTAAATTCAAATAAGCTGCATTAAAAAAAAGAAAAGAGCTATTTGTCTGCCACTAGATTGCAAGGCAAAATTTCCCCACCCACACAGCATTTAAATCTACCCATTTATCTATTCCTTAATTTTTATGCATGGAAACTTCCAAAGTTCCTTTATAAAAATGTCAGTGCAAAACAGGTATTATTTGTAGATTCTACACTAGAAAGTATGATTCCATTCTTACTAAAAATTTAATTTAAAAAATCTAAAAAATTAATTTAAGTTTATTATTTTGGGGGGGGGGGGGAGTGCCTGGGTGGCTCAGTTGGGTAAGCATCTGACTTCAGTTCAGGTCATGATCTCACGGTTAGTGGGTTTGAGCCTCGCGTTGGGCTCTGCGCTGACGGGAGCCCGGAGCCTGCTTCAGATTCTGTCCTCCTCCCTCTCTCTGCCCCTCCCCATTCACACTCTGTCTCTGTCTCTTGAAAATAAATAAATGTCAAAAAAAAATTAAGTTTATTTTTTTGAACTGCTATATCAAAAAAAGGCCTCAAATAAATTAAATCATCTTATACCTTAAAAAATTAGAAAAAGGGGCGCCTGGGTGGCGCAGTCGGTTAAGCGTCCGACTTCAGCCAGGTCACGATCTCGCGGTCCGTGGGTTCGAGCCCCGCGTCAGGCTCTGGGCTGATGGCTCGGAGCCTGGAGCCTGTTTCCGATTCTGTGTCTCCCTCTCTCTCTGCCCCTCCCCCGTTCATGCTCTGTCTCTCTCTGTCCCAAAAATAAATAAACATTGAAAAAAAAATTAAAAAAAAAAAAAAATAAATAAAAAAATTAGAAAAAAAAGAATGAGGTAAAGCCAAACCAAGCAGTAGGAAGGAAAAAATAAAATCAGAACAGAAATAAAAACCTAAAACTACTAAAAACTAAAATACAAAACCTTAAGATCATTAGAAAAAAAAAAAATCAGATTCCAAAAGCTAATAATTTAAGATCAACAAACTTCATAAACCTCTATCCAGCCTGGATTAGAAAAAAAGATACAAACTGCCAAAAGTACCTCAAGAAGAACAGCCTAAATAGTTCTCTATCTATTAAAGAAATGGAATTATAGTTTTAAAAAAACTTCCCAAGAAAAACTCTATGCCCAGATGGCTTCAGAATTCTACCAGGGGCAGCCAGGGGGCTCAGTCAGTTAAGCGTCCGACTTGATCTTGGTTCACGTCATGATCTCATGGTTCATCATGATCTCATGGTTCGTGAGTTTGAGCCCTGCATCAGGCTCCACACTGACAGCTTGGAATTCTCTCTCTCCCTCTCCCCACCTCCCTCCCCCCCACCTACCCCCTCTCAAAATAAATAAACTTAAAAAAAAAAAAAGAGGAAACTCTATAAAACACTAAGAAATAATACCAAATTTAGACAAACTCTTCCAGAAAACTGAACAAGAGTGAACATTTGGCAACTCATTCTGAGTCTAGCATTATTTTTTAACCAAATTCAAAGACATTCTACAAAAAAAACTATAGGCCAGTATCTCTCATGAATGCAGATGCAAAAATGTCTTCACATTTCAAAAATCTGAATTCAGTAATGTATACAACTGGTAATATATCAAGACAAAGTGGCATTTATCTGGCTTAACAGCAGGAAAAAAAAATCAACCAATGAATGTACTTCATCATATTAACAGATTAAAAAAAGAAAAAACATCCATCATATTAATGTATCTATTAAAATATATAGAAAAATTATTTGACAAAATCTAATATCCATGGCCAATTAACAACCCCACAAACTAGGAACAGAAGTAAACTTCAACATCATATGCAATGTTAGAAGATTACTTTCCCCCTAATTTCAAGAATAAAGCAAAGATGCTCACTCTCGCCACTTGTACTTAACAATATAATAAGAAATACGGGGCATCCAGACCAGAAAGGATGAAGTACAACTGTCTTATTTGTAGTTGGCCTGATCATCTATGAAGAAAATCCCACGGAATCAATAAGCTACTGGAAATAAGAATTTTCAGCAAGTTTGCAGGACACCACATAAACATACAAAACTACAAAAATGTATTTCTATACACTAGTAAGAAACAATCAGAAATTTACACCTAGGGGCGCCTGGGTGGCGCAGTCGGTTAAGCGCCCGACTTCAGCCAGGTCACGATCTCGCGGTCCGTGAGTTCGAGCCCCGCGTCAGGCTCTGGGCTGATGGCTCAGAGCCTGGAGCCTGTTTCCGATTCTGTGTCTCCCTCTCTCTCTGCCCCTGCCCCGTTCATGCTCTGTCTCTCTCTGTCCCAAAAATAAATAAACATTGAAAAAAAAAAAATTAAAAAAAAAAAAAAAAAAGAAATTTACACCTAAAAAAAGATTATAACAGCACCAAAAAACATCAAACATTTAGGAACAGAGCTGAAAAAAGATTTATAAAACCTGTATACTTGTTACTGAGATTAAAATACATTAAAGAGATATACTGTGTTCGTGAATCAGAAGACTCAATATTGTTAAAGACATTAATTCTCCCTCAAAATGATTTGTAGATTCAATGCAGTTGAATATACAGGCAGTTTTATTTCAACAACTTGACAATCTGATTCTAAAATTCACGTAAAAACTGAACCTAGAATAGTCAAAATGACTTTGAAAGAGAAGCACAAAGTTGGAAAATGGATCCTACCTGACCTAACTGGTTATTATAAAGCTACAGTAATCAAGATAGTGTGGTATTAAATGTAAAAGACAGGGGCACCTAGGTGGCTCAGTCAGTTGAGCATCCAAGAATTGATTTCTGCTCATATCATGATCCCAGCATTGTGGGAATCAAACCCCACGTTGGGCTGTGCGTTGAGCATGGAGTCTGCTTAAGATTCCCTTTCTCTTTCTCTTTCTCTCTCTCTCTCTCTCTCTCTCTCTCCCTCCCTCCCTCCCTCTCCGTTCCTCTCTCACACTCATGCACTCGCACACATGAATGAATGAATGAATGAATGAATGAATAAATAAATACTAGTTTTAAAAAATGTAAAAGCAGACAAACAGATCAACAGAGAACAGATTCCAAAAAGAGACCAATATCTATATGGTCAAGTGGGATTCAACAAATGTGGGTAAAGGCAATTCAGTGGAGAAAGAACAGTCTGTCTCACAAGTGATCCAGAAAAACTGGGTATCTATAATTCGAATAAGTGGACTCTGATGTATAAGTCACATAAGCAAAAATTAACTCAAAAGGGTAAATGTGAAAGATGAAAATATAAAACTTCTAGAAGAAAACATATTAAAAAAATGTATATACTAACCATTTAATTAAGATGTCTGCTTAAGGAGCGCTTGAGTGGCTTAGTCAGTTACCATCTGACTTCAGCTCAGGTCATGATCTTGCAGTTCACAAGTTCGAGCCCCGCGTCGGGCTCTGTGCTGACAGCTTGGGGCTGGAGCCTGGAGCCTGCTTTGGATTCTGTGTCTCCCTCTCTCTCTGCCCCTCCCCCTGCTCCTGTTCTGTCTCTATTAAAAATGAATAAACATTAAAAAAAAAAAAAAAGAAGAAGAATGTCTGCTTAAGCCACTGAGTGGGAAAAATACCTGCAAATAATGTACCCGATAAGGGACTTGCATCTAGAACACATGTTGTCTCACAAAATTCAGAAAACAAACCAAGTCAATAAAAAAAGACAGGTGATGAACAGATCTGAGCAGACCTTCACCAAAGAAAATAAAGAAATGGCAAATACACACATGGAAAGACATTCAACATAATTTAATCATTAAAGAAATGCAAACTGAAACTTCAATGAGAAAGTACCCCACACCCACTAGAAATGCCAAAATTAAACCATACCAAGTAGTGCAGAGAATGTAGAGAAACAGACCCCTGATACACTGCTGGCAGAATCATTGAATGGTACAACTATTTTGGAAAATAGTTTGATAGTGTCTTTAAAACTTAAGGCTACACCTACCAGGTGACCCAGCTATTCCATTCCTTGGTATTTATGCAAGAAAAATTTGTCCATATAAAGATTTGTATTATATTCCTAGTAGCTTTGTTAATAGCCAAAAATTGGAAAACAATCTGAATGTCCATCAATTACTGAATGGATAATCATTATGGTATGTCCAGACAATAGAAAGTACTCAGCAATTGGGGCGCCTGGGTGGCTCAGTCGGTTAAGCAGCCGACTTCGGCTCAGGTTATGATCTCGCAGTTTGTGAGTTCAAGCCCCGCGTCGGGCTCTGTGCTGACAGCTCAGAGCCTGGAGCCTGTTTCAGATTCTGTGTCTCCCTGTCTCTGACCCTCCCCATTCATGCTCTGTCTCTCTCTGTCTCAGAAATAAATAAACGTTAAAAAAAATTAAAAAAAAAAAAGTAGTCAGCAATAAAAAGAACATATTGATACACACAACATGGATGAATTTCAAAGTATGCCGAGTGAAAGAAGACAAAGTATAAAATATTGTATGTTTCCATTTTTAACATTCTAGCAAGTTCAAACTAGAACTCTCAGATTACCATGTAACTAAATATGATAGCTAGTCCTTATATTATTATGACACAGTTAACTTTTTTTTTTCCTTTTCTTTAACTTCACTTCCAGCATATTCACATCTTCTTGGTGTTCTTCCAAACTCTGGCCCTCTTCTCAGTCTTATTTGCTAGTTTCACCTCTGCTCCAAGACCTTTCAATACTGGCAGCCGTAGGGTGTCCTAAGGCCTCTTGTCCTCACCACCTGCACTCACTCCTCCACTGGCACCCACTCTCATGGCTTTACGTAAACTCTTTATGCACACAGTTGCCAAAATTATACCCATAGTCTGGACCTATTTTCCAAATGCTACACTATGCATGCCACTGGTTAATTAACATTTCTACCTGGGTGTCTAATAAATATTTCAACCCTAAAGTAGGCAAAACAGCCCAGCCAAGATGTCCACATCCTAATCCCTAAAACATGTGATAAGTTATGTTACATGGCAAAAGGGTCTTTGCTAATTTAAGTAAGGCTACAGACTTTAAAATAAGAAAATTATTCTGGATTTTTCAGGCAGACCCATTCTAATCTCATGAACCCTTAAAAGAAGAGAACTTTCTGTGGGCAGAAGCAGAAAAGGTGCAGCAGAGAAGAAGTCAGAGAGATCCCAAGTATGGGAAGGACTTAATAGGCTAGTGCTGGCTCTGAGATAGATGGACATACGTGTAAGGGCTGAAGAGAGCCTCTAGAAGCTAAGGGCAGACCGCAGCTGAGAGCCAGAAATAAAATGGACATAAATTAACAACTTAGGGGTGCCTAGGTGGCTCAGTCGGTAAGCATCCGACTTCAGCTCAGGTCATGATCTCGCAGTTCGTGAGTTCGAGCCCCGTGTCGTACTCTGTGCTGAACGCTCAGAGCCTGGAGCCTGCTTCAGATTCTGTGTCTCCCTCTCTCTCTGCTCCTCCCTCACTCATACTCTGTCTCTCTCTCAAGAAAAAATAAACATTAAAAAAATTTTTTTTGTAAATCAACAACTTGAATGAGCTTAGAAGCTCTTGCTCCCAGATAAGAACCCAGGCCAGCTTTGAGAGATCCAGAGGAACCAGCTGAGCCCACCAGTCTTCCAGCCTCCAGAACAGGGAGATAACACTTTTATATTGTTTTAAATTGCTACATTTGTTCTGGAAGCAAGACAGCACTAATACCATATCCAAAACTGAATTCCTCATCTTGTCCTCAACCTACCACACCCCACCCACAGTCTTTCCCATCTTTGTTAACAGCAATTGCATTTTTCTAGTTATCTGGTCCAACACACTTTGACTCTTCCTTGGATCCTCTCTTTCTCTCACACGTCTCATCTTCTTTCTGAGAAAGCTACGTGGGTTCTACATTTAAATAAATTCAAATTCTCATAACCTCTCACCACCTCCGCTATTACCACCATCTCTCTCTGCATTATTATAATAATCTCCTAAGGGCTTCCCAGCTTCCATCCTTGACTCTCTAGTCTATCCAGAACAAAGCAGCCAGAGATCCTAATAAAACCTAAGTCAGATGGTATGCACCAATGGCTGGCTTTTGAGTCAAACTCAAAAACCAAGTCCTTGCACTGGTTTGCACAGCCCTACGTGATTGGCCCCTTGGCCAGTATCACCTTCTGTGGTTCTCCCCGCTCCTTGCTCATTATGTCCCAGCACCTTTCCCTGTCCACACTTGTTTTCACATTAGGCACATATAACATTTACTATAATACTTCCTATGAACCAGATACTGTTGTAATTGTTTTACATATATTATCTTATTCAATTCCAATAATTATTTCACCCATTTTACAGACGATCAAACAAAGTTACAAAGAGGTTAATTAACACTCAGTGGTGAAGCCAGAATTCAAAATCACAGGTGAACAAAGCCCACTCTATAGCCCAAATTCTTAATCTCAATGATGCCCCCCAAGTTGTTAGCCTTACTTACTATTTTTCAGAACTGAGTATAAACAGAATGTAAAATAAAAGACTAAGAAATGGGAATCCTAAAGTGTTTAACGTAGGGTTAAAGAGGTAAGAAAAGTTAAAGGGAACCAGGACACTGAGAATGATATTACTTCTTAAAGGTAAAAGCCAGCACATAACTAGTTATTATATAAAACAAAATATGGCACTTAAAACTTACTTTTTCTGTGGTAACAGTCAAAGAAGGAACCAACGCAGGTGATGGCTCTGGTTGCTTCTTGTGTTTTTGTTTGTGTTTGTCCTTTTCTTTATATTTCTAGAAACGCACAGAAATAAAATCCAATTTAAATTTAAATCATAAACCATGTATATACAGATTAGATTCTTTCATAATTCTGTTTAGTAACTCAAAATGTTAATAAATACTTGACAAATAATAAAACATTACTTCCTTTGATTGTATTCATATTATTTGATAAACAATACTAGTAAAATAGTATTATTATACATTAAGATGTATAGTAACACTGGTAAAAATTATTTTAAGTGATTTCAGCTCCCTTATTCTTGACCAACCTAAAATAATATATCAACAACTGAAGTCTATAATTATTTGATACATTTATATCAGGCAACCTATATTTTTTTCTACCTAAAAACACCAAAGGGGTTCCTCAGTAGCTCAGTCGGTTAAGCATCCGACTCTGGATTTCAGCTCAGGTCAGGTTCCTACAGTCATGAGACCAAGCCCCACGTTGGGCTCTGTGCTGAGCATGGACCCTATTTATGATACTCTCTCTCTCCCTCTCTCCCTTCGCCCGCCTCAACTCTCTCAAAATAAATAAACACTTAAAACAAAACAAAAAAACATCAAGTACTTTTGGTATATTTTATACATTGCACTTTAAAACTTCATAGCACTTTGACATACACTATCACATTAGAATAGTGTCAGATTCTACATCACTATGCATTAAATTCTATGGCCCACAAACTGGAAACCAGGCCACAGAAACTTAAGTTAAGAAATTTTTTCCTAGGTTTACTCAGAAAAATGTATGAATCAGCTATCTCAAACAAAAATAATTTAGGAGTGCATGGGTAGTTCTGTCAGTTAAGCGTCCGATTCTTAATTTCGGCTCAGATCATGATCTCAGTCCACACTGACAGCATGGAACCTGCTTGAGATTCTCTCTGTCCCTCTGTCTCTGCCCTACCCCACTTGCACTTTCTCTCTCTCCGAAAATAAACTTAAAAATTTGTTTTAATCATTTAAAGTTTTGGTGTGCTACTTTCAATTTAAAGTACTAAAACTGATGAATATAAAAAGAATTCAATTAAATTAGAAATTAATTACATATTAGGAGACCAACTTTATTTAATGACAAAAAATTTAAACAAATTGTTTTCAATTGTATTGAAAGAATTGAAACTGAATTGAAAGAATCGGGATCGGGAGTAAAATTTACTATTATTTAAAGAGTTACATTTTAAGGATGCCTGGGTGCCTCAGTGGGTTAAGCGGCTGACTTCGGCTCAGGTCATGATCTCAGGGTTCATGAGTTTGAGCCCTGTGTGGGGCTCTGTGCTGACCGCTCAGAGCCTGGAGCCTGCTTCAGATTCTGTGTCTCCCTCTCTCTCTCTGCCCCTCCCCCACACGCACTGGCTCTCTCTGTCAAAAATAAACATTTTAAAATAAAAAGAAGATATAGAGTTACGTTTTCATTGCAACAGATCTTAGTAATGACCACCAAGGAATCCTGCCTCTGTTTCTTTGTAGCAGGATGTCACTGCTCCTCCCATCATAACATGTCCCCTTCTCCACCGCCCCCACCCCCCCATGAACCTACATTAGCTTTGTGATTTGCTTTGGCCAAGAGAATGTGCATAGCGATGTACAAGTTCAGGAGCCCAAAGCTTTACAAAAATCTTAGATGGCTGCCACCTTTGCCCCTTTGATTCCAGTCACCATGTAAGTAACCACTTCATGCTTTCTGATACAGACAGCTCGAGAATGAGTAGAGAAGTAGAGAATGAGACCCTGTGGCGAAAAACTGAAGTACCCAGCCCATAGCCAGCAGCATCTAACACCAGACATGTGGATAAGACTACCTTGCTGGAATAATTTAGTAAAAGTAAAATGACTTAAAATGTCAAAAGAATAAAAACAAACAAACAAAACGCCTATCTTACACTACCCTGCCAGCCACCAGCTGAATATAGTCTCATAGGGAAACCCAGCTGACAACATGTGGAAGCAAGATGAATTGTTCCTGCTGAGCACTGCCTGTTATAAGCCACTACAAGTTGTGGGGTGGTTTACCAAGCAACAGTAGCTAATTGTAACAAGACTAGAATACACAATTGGGTAATGAGAGTTAAAGAAAGTATAAATTACAGTATAACTTATAAATATGAGGTTCAAATGATCCCAGGTCTTTAAGTTCTGTATCAATATTTTTCTCCCATAAAGTTAATGAAGAAGCTTTTTTATCCTTCATGTTCTCCTTCCCATACTGGGTTTTATTCTTCAAGGGTTTTACTCTACAAGAGATGGGATGATTCAATAGTAAATAACCCTGACTAACAACAAGGTAGACAAACAAACTCTTAAAATGTGGAAACTGCTTGGGAGTAAAAGGCAAAGAATGCACATGTACATGTATGAAAATACAAACATACAGAAATCATCATGGAATTACACAGAATTCTGGTTCTATGTGGTACATCAGGAAAGGTATCCTGACATGAGGATTGCAAGTGTTCAGTGGAAACAGACTGTGAACAGATTATATCACTAGTCTGTAAAATATGAATCAAAACAGTCCAATTATATTCACTAAAGAGATAGGCTGGTTTTACTCCAGAAAACAATATGGAGTTTTCTCAAAAAGTTAAAAAATAGAACTACCCTGGGGAGTCTGGTGTCAGTACCCAGTATCCCACTCTTAATCTCAGAGTCTTGAGTTCAAGCCCCACGCTGGGGTTTAACTTAAAAAACAAACAAACAAACAAAATTAGAGCTACCCTATAATCCAGCAATTGGCCCTACCAGGTATTTACCCAAAGGAAACAAAAATAATGATTCTAAGGGATATACATGCACCCCAATGTTTATAGCAGCATTATCAACAATAGCCAAATTATGAAAAGAGCCCAAATTTCCATCAACTGGTAAGTGGATAAAGATGTGGCATATATACACAATGGAATATTACTCAGTCATCAAAAAGAATAACATCTTGCCATTTGCAATGATATGGATGGAGCTAGAGAGTATTATGCTAAGCAAAGTAAGTCAGAGAAAGACCAACACCACAGGATTTCACTCATATGTGGAGTTTCAGAACCAAAACAAATGCACATGAGGCAAGAAAAAAAAAAGAGGGGGGACAAACCGAGAAACAGACTCTTAACTATAGAGAACGGAGGGTTACTGGAGGGGAGGACAGTAGGGGGATGGATTAGATATGTGACAGGGATTAAGGAGGGCACTTGTTTTGATGACTACTAGGCTTCTATGTAAGCGATGAGCAACTAAATTCTACATCTGAAACTAATGTTACACTGTATGTTAACTAACTGGAATTTAAATAAAAATTTGGAATAAGATTTGAAAAAGAAAAGGGTGCCTGGGTGGCTCAGTTGGTTGAGCGTCCGAGTCTTGATTTCGGCTCAGGTCGTGGATCTCCACGTTCACGAGTTTGAGCTCCGCATCAGGTTCTGTACTGCCAGCACAGAGCCTGCTTGGGATTCTGAGTCTCCCTCTCTCTCTGCCCCTCCTCTGCTTGCACTCTCTCAAAAGTAAATAAACATTAAAATAAATAAAAATTTAAAAAGAGAGTGGCTGATTTTAATAGATCAACACAACAAGAGGAAACTGTAGAACAAGATTCAGTTATATGTAAACATTTAGCATATAAGGAAGGGATTCCAAATTTGCAAGCGAAGACTAAAATTACCAAATACTGGTACTAGAAAAACTGGTTAATAACTTGAGCAAAAGTACATTATTCAAAATATAATAAAATCCAGATGGATTATTTTAAAGAGTTAAATAATAATTAAAATAACCTAAATGGATGGGAAGACAGTATTTTTGAAATCTTTAACTTTTAAAAAGAAAAGACTCTTTTCTACATATAAAAACAAAGCAAAAATTATAAAGGGAAAAAGCAGGTTTAGCTACTGACATTTGAAATGCTTCTACATTAATTTAAAAACCTTTCAAAAGCAAAAATTTGGAAAATGAGTAAAATAAATATGTTCTACATTTTCAGCACTGTTTAATTTTTTTTACAAATCACTGAACATATATACACATAAATGCCATAGAACAATGTAAAAAGGACAATTCACAAAAGACACAGAGTCACTAAATAACAAAAAATGTGAAACTCAACCTTTAAAGAATTAAAGGTAGTATTTTGCTCTCACTAGTAATCAAAATTGTTGAGTTTTGCTTTTTGTTAAGACCCAATGTTGCTCAGGTTATGGTGAAATGAGCACTTGCATATATTAGAGACAGTATAAATTGGGAAGGACAATTTTAAAAGAATTAGAAACCATAAAAATGTTCTCTGTCCTAGAAATTTCACCTCTAGGAGGTGAACAAAGGATTAAATACTGTTTATTACAGTACTATTTGCCATGAGAAAAACCTGCAAACAATCTGAGTATGCAACAACAGAGATATGACTGAAAAAAAATCATTATAAAACCATACAATGGCTATTAAAATTAGTATGTTCTGAAGAAATGCTTAGAGATTTAGGAAAGTGGTTAATATATGCATGAATAAAAAACAACCAGAAGGAAATAAACCAGTATTGGATATTTTTTATATAAAGCCATAGGTCAGAACCAGTGTCACTCCCAACTGAATCAGTGAGCACAACTAACAATAAAAATAATCAGAACCATACAAATACATATATCTCTTTTAATCCTTAAAAGAGCCCTGTGAGAACCTATTTTTATAAACCAAGTCACTTAATCACAGAGTAGACTCTTTTATCCACACCCTCAAAGAAACTTAAAAGAAACTTTTAAAAAGCAGACTTTTTTTAATTTAAAGAAAAAACAAATGGACAAGTTGGCTATGATGAGAAATTTTTACATGGAAAGGTCAAAGAGTGGAGAAAGGAAGGAAAGGATGAAAAGAAGGGAGAAAAAAATTTCAATTTTAAAGTAGCTTTAGTTCCAGAATGAACTATTTTTAAGGACAATGATACAGGAGTTTTTAACCTATGTTTAGAGTTCTTGTGTGCAAAGTGGAATGGGTAAAGAAATTCCTGATGGAAAATTAAGGGGCACCCAGATGGCTCAGTTGGTTAAGTGTCCGACTTTGGCTCAGGTCACGATCTCACAGTTAGTTCGTGAGTTCGAGCCCCACAGTGGGCTTTGTGCTGACAGTTCAGACCTTAAAGCCTGCTTCGGATTCTGTGTCTCCTTCTCTCTGCCCCTCCCCTGCTCCCTCTCTCAAAAATAAGTAAACATTAAAAAAAATTTTTTTAAGGAAAATTAAAGTACACAACAATAGATAACCCTTAAAATAAACTCATGTGTTTAGACCCAAAAGAATCAGAGAGATCTTAGAGAATTTTGAAAGTACACATATAATCAGTGAACCACTGACAGAAATGTTTGGTGTAAGTTAAAAAGTGAATTCTAGAAGGAATGCATTATCAGGCAGGAGGTTACTTTCCAGAAAAAATCTAAATTTTTAACAAAGGTTCGCTGGTATGTAGTAAAGAATTTCATTATTACTAAGTGCCAAGAAGAGTTCACCAGGAAGCCGAATATTAGAAAGTAATTGTGTAGCCATAACATAAGAAAGAAAACGGGGGCACTGGGTGGCTCAGCTGGTTAAGCTTCTGACTTAGGCTTAGGTTATGAACTTGGAGTTCACAAGTTTGAGCCCCGTGTCAGGCTCTGTGCTGACAGCTCAGATTCTGTGTCTTCTGATTCTGTGTCTCCCTTGCTCTCTGCCCCTCCCCGCTTGTGCGCACGCGCTCTCTCTCTCTCTCTCTCTCTCTCAAAAATAAATAAAAACATTTAAAAAATTTAAAAAGAAAGGAAATGAATATGAGTTATTTTAACATAACATAATTCTGTGTTGGAACTGAGTGAATTTCTATTAAGTGGCCTATGTTCAACTAACTCTCAAGCGCTTAAAAATTAGGTGATGTAAAATCCCATCAAAATTTCCAACGTTAACCAAGTAAAAAACAAATGAACAAACAAAAACCAGTAGAAAAAAAGAAATGAAACAACAAACCCAACAGTAACTGAAACTGGGGAGACGACAAAAGCAGATAATAATGCATTAACAGGGGCGCCTGGGTGGCTCAGGCTAGTTACCTAGTTACCTATCCAACTCCTGATTTCAGCTCAGGTCATGATCTCACGGTTCCCTGCTGACAGCACAGAGACTGCTTGGGACTCTCTTTCGGTCCCTCCCAACACACGCACGCTCCCTCCCTCTCCCTCTAAATAAATAAATAAATTAATTAATTAATTAATTAATTAATAAAGTTTTTTAAGTTATGATAATACTTATATGTAAGAAAATAATAATGCATTAAACAAAAACTGGCAACCAGCAATAAAACAGAAAATTTTAGAAATAAGAGCAGAAACTGTCCCAGTCTGAGCTATAGAATTCAGCTCTTCATCCTGCTTCCAATTCCTTAGAATTCTGAGAATATCACAAAAACTCCCAAATCTGGAAAGAAGAGATCTTTTTATCTTTTTGCTTTCCTGCCCCCTTAATTTGTTATTTTTCTGCCTAAAGAGTAATACCAGCTTCAGGGCAGAAAAAGGAACAAGTAGGATACAAAAACAGGAAGAGTGAAGAGGTGCTGACTCTTTGGAAGTCAAGGAAGGATCTAGACTAAGAATGAATTGTATAAAATCAGGGTATTCTCCCATAGGAATGAGACATCCCACACAGTTGACAGATTAAAACCTAGTACAAGGCATTTAATCAAGCATTAAAAAAGAGAGCTGAATCTGGGGTTTTACAAAAAAACTTATACCGCCCTAGCTGAAATTTTACACTGTACCCTTGCCATTCCCTCTGGCTTCCAAAAGAGGCAAAAATACTTATTAGCCCTCACCTACCTCAATGTAATAAAGGCTTTATATGAAAAACGCACAGCCCATATCACACTCAATGGTGAAGAACTGAGAGCTTTCCCCCCAAGGTCAGGAAAAAGATGAAATGTTCACTCTCACCACTTTTATTCAACACAGTCCTAGCCACATAAAACAACATAAAGGAATAAAAGACATTCAAACTGGTAAGGAAGAAGTAAAACTCTATTTGTAGATGGCATGATAACTACATATAGAAAACTCAAAGACTCCACCGAAAAACCACCAGAGGATAACAGCATACAAAATCAAGCATTGTACAGAAATCTGTGGCATTCCTATACACTAAAATTGGAGTAGCAGAAAGTGAAATTAAGAAAACAATTCCATTTATAACTGCACCAAAATTAATAAAATATCTAGAAATAAATTTAACCAAAAGGTGAAAGACCTGTACTCTGAAAAACTATAAAACACTGATGAAAGAAAATCACAACAATGTAAAGAAACGGGTCAGAAGAACAAATATTGTTAAATTTTTAAAAAATGTTTTTATTTATTTTTGAGACAAAGAGAGACACAGCATGAGCAGGGGAGGAGCAGAGAGAGAGGGAGACACAGAATCTGAAGCAGGCTCCAGGCTCTGGGCTGTCAGCACAGAGCCTGACGCGGGGCTCAAACTCTCGGACTGTGAGATCATGACCTGAGCCAAAGTCGGACACTCAACCGACTGAGCCACCAAGGCGCCCAGAACAAATATTGTTAAAATGTCTATACTACCCAAAGCAATCTACACATTTAATGCAATCTTTATCAAAATATCAACATTTTTCACAGAACTAGAACAAACAATTCTAAAATTTATATGGAACCACAAAACACCTTGAATAGCCAAAGCAATTGTGAAAAGGAAAAACAAAACTGGAGGTATCACAAATTCCAGATTTCAAGTTATATTCCAAAACAGTAGTAATTAAAACAGTACAGTACTGACATTAAAAACAGGGGCATCTGGGTAGCTCAGTCTAAGCATCCAACTCTTGGTTTCAGCTCAGATCATGATCTCACAGTTTTGTGAGTCTGAGCCCCAGGTCAGGCTCCATGCTGACCATATGGAGCCTGCTTGGGATTCTCTGTCTCCCTCTCTCTCTGCCCCTCCCCCACTTGTGCTATCTCTCTCTCACTCTAAATAAATAAATAAACTTTTAAAAAGTTTAAAAAAAAAAAAGGGAGGTGCCTGGGTGGTTCAGTCCGTTAAGCTGCCAACTTCAGCTCAGGTCATGATCTCACAGTCTGTGAGTTCGAGCCCCACGTCGGGCTCTGTGCTGACAGCTCAGAGTCTGGAGCCTGCTTCCGATTCTGTGTCTTCCTCTCTCTCTGCCCCTTTCCTGCTTGCGCTCTCTCTCTCTTTCTCAAAAATAATAAGCATTAAAAAAAAAAAAAAACTCTTTTTTAAGTTAAAAGAATTTTTTTTTTTTAAGTTAAAAAAAAAATCTTTTTAAAACAGACACACAGGGACACTTGGGTGGCTCAGTAGGTTGAATGTCCGATTTCAGCTCAGGTAATGATCTCAGGGTTTGTGAGTTCGAGCCCCATTATCAAGTTCACCGTTGTCAGCACAGAACCCACTTCGGATCCTCTGCCCCCCTTTCTCTACCCCTCCCCAGCTTATACTCTCTCTCAAATAAACATTAAAAAAAAAAAAAGACACATAGATCAATGGAAAAAAACAGAAAACCCAGAAATAAATCCACAATTATATGGTCAAGTAATCATTAACAAAAGAGGAATGAATATACTATGGGGAAAAGACAGTCTCTCCAACAAAAAAAGACAGTGGTGTTGGGAAAACTGGACAGCTACATGCAAAAGAATGAAACTGGACCACTTTCTTTCACCATACACAAAAATAAACTCAAAACGGGTTAAAGACCAAAATGTGAGACCTGAAACCATAAAAATCCTTCAAGAGAGCATAGGCAGACGTTTCTGTGACATCAGCCATAGCAACATTTTTCTAGATATGTCTCTTGAGGCAAGGGAAATAAAAGCAAAAATAAACTATTAGGACTACATCAAAATAAAAAGCTTCTGCACAGTGAAGGAAACAAAACTAAAAGGCAACCTATAGAATGGAAGAAGAATTCTAAAGTTAAGGCAGGAATGATTTCCCATTATGAAAAAATTCAAGAGAATACAGGCTGTAAGAACTTATTTTTGAAAAAACTTGACAATAAAACTCAGTCAATTTAAGAGATGATATAAAAAACTTACTGGAGAAGCTGTGGTAAGAGGCCTGGTAGTGACCATCTAACAAACTGAATACAGAACTCTGAGGAAGTGATTATGTTTTTACAAACCTGAAAAATGTAACATGAAAATTTTTTTTAAACATTGGATAGCAGAAATGGGGTTGCTAAGGTTTTTACAGCAGAACTCAATATAGATTTTTTTTTTAATTTTTTTTTTCAACGTTTTTTATTTATTTTTGGGACAGAGAGAGACATAGCATGAATGGGGGGAGGGGCAGAGAGAGAGGGAGACACAGAATCGGAAACAGGCTCCAGGCTCTGAACCATCAGCCCAGAGCCTGACGCGGGGCTCGAACTCACGGACCGCGAGATCGTGACCTGGCTGAAGTCGGACGCTTAACCGACTGCGCCACCCAGGCGCCCCCACAATATAGATTTTGAAGCATTTAGTCAGAAACATAATAGTTTGCCACCAAACAGTAATTACACATAAATCCCTTCCTTGTAGAAGGGATTTTCTTTGGCTAATCACTCTCTCATATACTGATAAAAGTGGCCTCATACTCCAACCCAGACAGGGAACATGGGTGTGTCTGAGTCAATTAAGATAAATCTATTCTCCTTAGCCACTGACTGCTTTAGGTCTGGGATAGGTTTGGGTTGGGATAATAAAACAGAAGGGGACATTTTCTGTGAGATGACTATGAACTGAACATCCCATTCTTAAAAAGGTACTCCCTTCCTGCTTTCGGATGTTCAAGTATTAGGTCAAGATCCTGGGAATAACTGCAGCGACCTAGCAATCATGCCCAGAAAAGCCAAAGGAACCACAAAAACACAATGCCCTGCCACTCTTGGACCGGCTATTGTGAAATTAACAATCTAGAAAAGTCTAGCCTCTGAACTTCTTATGCCAAATAATAAATTTCCTGTTCCTTTAGCAATATTCTCTAACAGCTGAGAGCATCTAAACTGGAAAGATAATGGTGTTTGTTTTTATAATATCCATTATTAAACTTAAAGTTATATTTACGGAAATAATATCCTTTGTGATAAGGAAATTTTATTTGAAGTTCAATTGTGGTATCTATTTTGCTTCACTTTTTCTTCTATGTACCTAAATCTGACTTTAATATTTTTTAAGTATTAACAGCATTACATCATCTTAACAAAATAACTGTTATCAACCTAACCATCCTTTTTAATGTTTCTACATGTATGTATAAAAATGACATCTACAATGTTTTACTTAGTAAGAATGATGACTATTTCTGGATGGCAGATTCAGGAGTGGGTTTTGGGTTTTTTTTATTATTATTAACTTGAAATGGTTAAAATGTTCTCTAGTTTTTGTAATTACATATGACTTAACAAAAAGAATGGGCTAAAATGAGGTATGCCAGCTATCCACCAAACCCATCTCTTTATCTTCCTGAGACTATATATAACTAGACACTTCCCTCAGTTTCTTTTGCAGTTATATGCAGTTATAGAACTTTTGGGTTCTAGCCAAATGCAATCTGAATGAAAAAGCATGGAAGTCACCTCTGGGCATGGTCCTTAACAGCCCCCAACAACTAAGTGTCCATGCTCCTTCCTCTTCCAGAGATTAATGCAAACGACCATGGCAGCCATCAAAGCAACACGGAAAAGAAGGCTAAATCATAAGATGGAAAGAACCTAATTTCCCGATTCATGACCTGGAAGAAAGCTGTCTGCCAATCAAGATCACCGGTTTTGGACTTAGCTGTGAATGAAAAATTAACACTATATTAAGCCAACTCATAATTTGAGAACTGTTAAGTGTTGGGAGACAATTCTATAGGAGTCTCTACTGTTTTCTCTGCATGTCTTAGGAGAGAGGCAATGCCTTACCCATTGTTTTAGACTATCTTTTCAAGGTTGTATAATGAACAGAATCGTAAGACAGAGTGTCTGCCTTAGGAGCAAAGGGCAGCCATGCTTACTGTCCATTAGAAAAGATTCAGATGCCCTAAACTCAAGGTTTTTCTACTACAATGCAACAGATGGCATAAGCAGATGTCACGTGGCCCTCTCTGTGTTGCCTTATGGAAACTGGGTCTTGGGGGAATGGTACAAAAATACTGATACTCTGGCCTGTGACTCATGTAAGTAACAAACTGGCCTTCATCCCTGACCCAGAATTCTTCTGTCTCCTAAGCAGTTACAAGTAGGGTAATCATGGACCTCTTTCACAGCGCCTGACAGCTTGGTGATGAGAACATGATGCCATTAGAGAGAGACAGGGGCTTCTGGAAAAGTAAGGATAAGGGCGCCACAGGCCAATTAATGGGATCCAAGAGAAGTCTATGGGAACGGGTAACAAACCTATCAAGTAAATTATATGGGCAATCAGGCAGTAAATAAACCGTCCTCCATTTTACTGTTTTATAAGGAGAAGGATTTGAGGAGATGGTTGCAGGTTGAGAACTGGGAAATACAAAGAGAGCTGTCCAAATGATGTTCTGGTGGTTGCTAAATCTTCTCCAGAGAGAAAGACTTCCTTGACAATACACCAGTTGGCTTCAGTTCCATCCAATTTTAACAGTAAGATTCATTCATAGGTTCTATGATCTATTGATATAGATTCATCCTTGGAGGACAAAATGCTCCAACCCTCTTGAGGTAACAGTTACAGAGACACTGACCTCTACTGAATAGGAAAGGAGGAAAGCTAGCATGCAACCATAGTGGACAGAAAAGAGGCAAATCTTTAAAACTCTGATTCACTTGAAGGAAGAATGGCATCAGCAAAACTGTGGCAAAACACCTCCTGCAGGCTATCCTGCCAACTTGATTTTCATTTAGAGATGACAGTAAAAGATCTCAGTGGGTCCTGGCTGTTTAAAGGCAGTTCCAGTCCTCTCAGGGAGATTTTCCAGAGATAAACCAATTCCCATGGAAAATTACAGTTGAGACCTTGACTAGTGTTCAGGCTCTTAATGCCCCAGATTGTATTTAAAATGCTAACAGAGCATTTACAGTGTGATACAGGTCACCACTGGATAATGAGAAATCTAGCTAAATTCTTACCAGTTGGCAAAGCCACCCTGAAACACTCTCCCAGCACTTATGAAACTACCACCTTACTGAAAGTAGGTGAAAACTTGAGAGGCTACTTTAGTAATGGGGTGGCAGATATTCCAGATTAAGGCAAGCTCTCCAAAAGAGGTCCCCACTATGTTAAGCCAAGATCTAGTCAACCAAAGGGTAGAATCTGGCTGCTAAGTCAAGGGGTTCCAAGGGTTGAAATAAATGGCATCGATCACAAGGACATCACTTAATAGGGCACTGTAAGTTCTGAAAAGATGGGAAATTTATTTGAGTGACTCATGAGCAGTCACCGTGCCTTTCAAAATTGAAAGTAAATACAAAGGCATATTTAATGGTACAGAGCCACTCTCTAACCCCACAACCTCTCACTCTTCCCCAACCTCCTCATCCTTTAAGGCAACACCAGTTTTGTGAAGAAGAAAAATGATTAGAGATGGCGATGAGGTTTCCCTGTCACCAAGAAGGAATCAATCAATGACCATATATAACCATTCAAGTATGCTGAGGAATGTGGAGAGAAGATACCCAGATCACTATCTTATCTGGGCCATTAAAGAAAAAGGCACTAGGATTCAGTGGACAGATTCAGTAGGGCAAGGATGCTAACATGACTTTGTAGGTCAAGCCTTTGGGTAATTAACTATTCTTGTGCTGCTTATATACCTAAAAGTGTAGCAGGAATTGATATGACACCCAACCTAGCAATAATCTTTGTATTTTTAAAGAACTGTTAAAAAATGGTAGGGGGTGGAGGTGGGGAGAGGGAATATGTGACAGAGGCTGTATGTGATCTGCGAAGCCTAAAATATTTACTATCTGGTTCTTTACAGAAAAAGTTTACAAACTCCTGTGTTATATGCTTGTCATTACCCACCTGTAAGTGCCAAACAGTATTCCCCCAATCAGGAAGTGCTAATGGAACATAAAAATAGTTTCCCAAACCATTTCCTTTCCCTCAGTGGCCCAAGAGAAATGGAACAGAAATTCCAGGAGGACAAAGGGAACCACAACCTTGATTAAAGACTTACAGTAACAGATGTGCTATCTGAACACAAAAACCTTGCAAGGCCACTGGAAAAAAAAAAAAAAGGTGAACAGGAGCTAGAGACTTAACAATAGTAAATTACTGTCAACTGAGTTAGTTATTGCTCTCACAGTCACAGCTGCTACAGACTTAATCTATTACAAGGACTGATGGTACTTGCTAAGTTGTCCTGGACACTGCCAATGCCTTCTTTGCCATACCACTTATAACCAGAGGATCAAGTCAGTTCATGTGCATACTGCAAGGCCTCCGACAGAAGTCTGCAGCGCTTCCTCAGGACAATCTAAATCCCCTTGCCAAATGTCACACCAACAGGTATGCCAGGATTTAGTGTCTCTCTATCCTCTGATTTCCAAAGCTTTCGCTATGGGCTGTTGAGTCAGTAGCATCACTCTCAACACTCTTCCTTCGATGTTATCACACCTCTCCCACCAAGGCCAGGTGAAAAACCACAATAAAATTCAGGGACCTGCTCAACAAGGGAAGTTATTTGGAACTATGTGAGCAGATTTACAATGTCTGATCCCTCGTAGGTCTCGATACCCTACCCCACTATCAAAAAGGAGACTAGGCGTCTTGTTGAACTTTTTAGGTATTAAAGCCTCTATATGATTCATTGGCATTTTACTTGTTCCTTTATATCAGCTCTCCTGCAAATATGCATTCTTTGAAAGGAGCCCAAACCAACAGGTTGTGATGGAATCTGTGCAGCAAGCTATATTCTCTACCTTTAGGGCCCCTCATTATGCATTTGACCTAGAAGTTTCTGTGACTGATGATTTTGCCATTTTCAATCTCTGGCAAAGCACGCGCATTGAGGTTTTAGACTTGTTGCTGTCCTGACACAGCTATCAGTGCACCGAACTATATGCACTTAAGAATGGTTAAGATAGGGGCGCCTGGGTGGCTCAGTCAGTTAAGCTTCTGACTTTGGCTCAGGTCATGATCTCACGGCTCATGGGTTCAAGCACTTCATCGGGCTTTGCACTGACAGCGCAGAGCCTGCTTTGAATTCTCTGTGTCCCTCTCTCTCTCTCTCTGCTCCTCCCTCACTTGTGCTCTCTCGCTCTTTCTCTCAAAAATGAACGAACATTAAAAAAATTGGAGTGCCTGGGTGGCGCAGTCAGTTAAGCATCAACTTTGGCTCGGGTAATGATCTCATGGGTCATGAGTTCAAGCCGTGCTTTAGCTAAGCTGGAGCCCCACTTTGGGTGAGCTAGAGCCCCACTTCAGACTCTGCACTCTCTCTCCCTCTCTCTGCCCCTCATGGGATTCTCTCTCTGCCACTCTCTCTTTCTCTCTCATGCTCTGTCTCTCAAAAAAAAAAAAAAAAAATTAAAAAAGAATTAGAGGATTGTCTAAAAAAACAAACTTAAAAAAAATCTTGAGATGCTCCATTAAAAAAAATGGTTCAGATAGTAAATGTTACATGTATTTTATCATAATAAACAGAATTAGGAGTTAGAACTACTATGGAGAGAGAAATATAGGGCCCAAGGCATTATCATTATCATAGGAGAAGCAAAATAAGCTTGTACAGAGAAGTACAAGTGGCTGGAGAGCTACCCCAAACTGCTTTTATTAAAATGTTCTGTCTATATGCTACATACTTCTTTTCCATACATTCTCCCCTCTTAAATGAAATGCTATAACTAAAAGTTTCAGGTCAATTTGTTTCTGATACTGCCTGTTTGTGAAGTGAAAAACAACAACAAAAATCACTTGCTTTTAAGATACAGCTATTATGACACAAAAGATCTGATAACACACTAAGGTATTGTAAAACTACTTTGTACTACTTCTGTCACAAATTATCACTTGAGGTTAATACCCCCTTTAAAATTTTAAGTGAATCAGGGGCGCCTGGGTGGCTCAGTCGGTTAGGCGTCCAACTTCAGCTCAGGTCTTGATCTCATGGTTCATGAGTTCGAGCCCTGCATCAGGCTCTGTGCTGACAGCTCGGAGCCTGGAGCCTGCTTTGGAATCTGTGACTTCCCCTCTCTCTCTGTCCCCTCCCCAGCTCATGCTCAGTCTCTGTCTCTCAAAAAATAAATAAACGTTTCAAAAAATTTTTTTAATAAAATAAAATTTTATGTGAACCAATGATAGCGTGAATTATCAGTGATAAAAATACCTCACATGATACGATAAGGTAGTAGCATATAAAATTCACATATAAAAATCTATAGTCTTTATACATACAGATGATAAAATTACACAAGTAGAAAACTCCTTTTAAAATAAGAAAAAATAAAATAGTAAGAAAGGGAATTTGGTGGCAGCATATAGCATACAGTTTCCCAATCTGAGTCCCCACATAAAAAGAAACAGCTTAAACAAGAAAACCAAAATCCGTGGACTAACATTTACAACAAAACCAATTGTCCAAAATATCGCCATGAACTCCAAAATACAAGCAGGTTGGGACAAAGCCCTAAAGACATGCATGGTAACAGTATTTGTGAGGGGAGAAGGAAGTAGCAAGTAAACCCCCAAATCAACAGTCTCCACTGGAAAGCACTGGGGGCCAGTGTGAGAACAGCATCTGAGACAAGGGTTTTGTCCTTGCCAATACTGGACAAATGCAAGAGGCCTACAGAGAAGAAGGACTGATCTAAGTCTCAAATCACCCTTCCAGGCAGGGGTCCATTGTAAAACAGGGACACACGCCAAACAGAACTGGCTTCTAAATACCATCCCCAGTAAAAGAATATGATATGATGATATTTTCTTTTAAAGGAGGTGATGCGCTATGAACAACACACCCCTTATGTGGTAATTCTATCAAATATATTTAACCTGGATCTAATCAGGAGGTGTAAATAAATAAGAAAAATCCCTGGAGAAGGATAATCTGTGAAACAAATGGTCTGGACTCTTGAAAAATATCAATGTCAAAAAGATAGAAAAGCCTGGAGACTGTTTTTAGATTATAGCAAATTAAAGAAAAATAACTAAATGCAATATCTGATACTTCACTCTATCCTGAGTCAATTTTTCAAATCAGCTATTAAAGTAAAGCTATTACTGGGACAAAAGGAGATATTTGGATATGGACTATGTATTAAATAGTGGTTATATTTCATAATTAATTATGTTTTATTTCCTAAGTATTTAATGTTATATCAAAATAGTATTATATTACACTAATATATTAAATATAATCATAGGTGATCATTTATAACATTAATAATTAATGAATAATATAATACATGACTTTCTACTACATTAATGTTATGTTTCTTAAGTAAGATAGTTACATTGCAGCAATGTAGAAGAATGTCCTTAGGAGATGCATGCCTATTTAGAGATGAAGTGTCACCATGTAAGCAATTAATTCTCAAATGGATACACAAGGTTTTTTAAATGTCTCTGTATTTTATGCATATGTATAAAGATAAATCAAATGTGGTGTAAAATGTCAACAATTGTTGAATCTAGGTTAAACCTACATAGCTGTTCATTGTACTATTCATACAAATTTCTTGTAATATTAAAATCTTTTAAAATAGAAAGGTAAGGGGTACCTAGGTAGCTCAGTCAGTTGAGCATCTGACTGGCTCAGGTCATGATCTCACATTCCATGAGTTCAAGCCCCACCTCTGGCTCTGTGCTGACAGCTCAGAGCCTGGAGCCTGCTTCTGATTCTGTGTCTCCCTCTCTGTCTGCCCTTCCCCTGCTCATGTTCATGCATGCACTCTCTCACGCTCGCTCACTCTCTCGCTCTCTCTCCTTCTCAAAAATAAACATTTAAAAAACTTAAAGAAAAAATAGAAAGGTAAAAATAACCTGGTATATAAGTTATTTAAAAACAAACTAAACAATATTTAGGAAATAGTCTTAAAAAAAAAAGCTAAATATAGTAGAGCTATCATGGTTAACACCTATTGACTTTTCTTCCAGTCTTTTATAAATAAAATTATTAAGCAAAATTAGGAATAAAATTTTTTTAATTAAAACAATTTTTAATTAAAGGGGTGCCTGGGTGGTTCAGTCAGTTAAGCATCTGACTTCAGCTCAGGTCATGATCTCACGGTTCCTGGATTTGAGCCCCGCGTCGGGCTCTGTGCTGACAGCTCAGAGCCTGGAGCCTGCTTTGGATTTTGTGTCTCCCTCTCTGTCTCTATCCCTCCCCTGTCTTGTGCTGTCTTGAAAATAAATAAACATTTTTAAAAATTTATTTAAAAAGTGTTTTTAACTAAAAAAAATTTAAGTGCATATTGCATCTTTTGTATATACACTGCATCTTTTACTCCTATTAAAAGGCCCTTCCCCCATTATTTGTCTTTTAAAATCATGGATTTTAAATATAATAATATTAATAATATTAACTAACACTTAAGATGCCTTTCAGTTTTCTGCACGGACAACCAGATTTCCAACTAGCACTTCTAAGACATGCCAAGGCAGGGGTGGCACCTGGGTAGCCCAATCAACTGAGCACTGGACTTTGGCTCAGATCATGATCTCACAGTTGGTGGGTTCGAGCCCGACATTGGGCTCTGCGCTGATTGTGTGGGGCCTGCTTGGGATCCTCTGTTCCTCTCTCTCTGCCTTTCCTCACTCTCTCTCTCAAAAATAAACAAATCCTAAAAAAAAAAAAATTTTTTTTAAGAAGTGCCAAGGCGGGGCGCCTGGGTGGCGCAGCCGGTTAAGCGTCCGACATCAGCCAGGTCACGATCTCACGGTCCGTGAGTTCGAGCCCCGCATCAGGCTCTGGGCTGATGGCTCAGAGCCTGGAGCCTGTTTCCGATTCTGTGTCTCCCTCTCTCTCTGCCCCTCCCCCGTTCATGCTCTGTCTCTCTCTGTCCCAAAAATAAATAAACGTTGAAAAAAAAAATTAAAAAAAAAAAAAAAAAAAGAAGTGCCAAGGCATTTTTAGATGCATTAATTCACTTAATTTTTACAACAATCCTATGAGATTAAATACTAATATCACCTAGACACAATGAGAAACGTGAGGCACACATATCCCACTCCACACGAGTCATAACTTTTCATTTATTCTTGGCCATTTATATCATTTCTAAAAATTAGGTGCTATAAGTAGCTAAATAGTGATAAATAACCATTTTATATATACACCTTAAAGTAATTATCTAATACTTATTTGGGGGAAAGAATATGAACTTTAAGCTCCTGACATGCCATATTTAACAGATTCTAAGTAACTTATTTAAACCTATAAAATGGACACGTATATTACGGTGATCCTATGTCACAATTTACTCGGCATCCTTTTTTCTTTCTTAGTGGTATGTATCAATCAGTGACAAGTCAAATTAGATGAAATACAGTAAACATCTTTTCAAAAAACTTCACCTATTTACTCAACACTCTCACTGCTTGTAGCTCCATTTCTGAAACATAGAAAAGTCAAATGAACAGAGCACAAAAGTTTAAAAATATAAACTGACCTTTCTCGCTATTAGGCTCCCAAATGTATAACTTTGGACAAACTGTTTAATATCAATGAGACGCTCTACATTTTTAATTTGTTTTCCTAGGAAATGAGCATGGTGTCTGAAATTCAGTAGATGCTTCATAAACGTTTATCAATTAAACATGCATGTCCTTATTTCTTCAACTATGAAAAAGGAAATTAAGCTAGATAGTTTAACATAGATAATATATTGACAAATATTTGTATTATAATAGTAAAACAATTCCTTATAGTCACTGAATCTCCATAATGCTATGGTTTTTAGATAGCTGGAATATAACCCTAAACACCTAAATGTATGTAAGCATTTGAGTCTTTATGTCTTGTGGAATCTCAACCTTACGAAAAATAGTAACTCTATAGACTAAAGAACTTAGCCTTCAACCAATTCAATTAGTCACAAAAGCCCATTTCATGGACATGCCATTTAATTGATGCACACTGTATTAATGTTTGTCTTCAACATCTAAATTCAAGAAAAATTTCAAAAAGGTTATTCACACCGACTTGTAATTTTCACTTGTCATCCATCCTCTTTGACAAGGTATCTATCCCTTCTAACCTACACACTCTTTATAAATCCCTTCTCCCAAACATTTACTAGGCTAAATAACAACCTCCTGAAACACTGTATAAGATCCATAAGGAAAAAAAAGATTCCCAAGATTCTTTGCACTAGCATTCTTTTTAGAACATGAAAAAACTTCACCATGTGTACTCATACAAAAAAAAAGTTTTGTAATATATCTGATTTATCTAACTTTTAAAGAAATGTGATTATTAAACCTCCAAGAAAAAGACAGGAAGATATATGAAAAATAATCCATGGACTTTGGGGTCAGGCATACTTGGTCTTAAATCCTGGCTCTGTCATTTACTAGTAGGTATCTCTTGTTTTTGTCTGCCCATGATTTTTCTTTAGGTAATTCTTCCCTACTCCATGTAAGACCTTCAACCACAGTATCCCACCAGCCCTGACCACAAGACCACAATTAGCCAAAATAAGGTTAATCCTAGGTGGACAAATCTCACAATTCCCGAACATCCTCAATTCCAATAGCATTCACTTAAATTCTCTCTTCTTCAATATGCGTATAATAACATCTTGTGCCAGAAATTACGAAGGGTCTACTATCCTATTTAACAAGTGAGCTGCCAGCTTCATGGATGCTGCAAGAAGATACCAGAGTCCTGGTTATACACAAAGGGCTTTATTACTCACAACAACAGGAGTAGCCAGAAATGTCAGCATTTCCACGGGTTCCCCAAGTCCCAGTTTTAACACGATGACCTGGAAAGTGTCAAATGATGCTTGCATACATAGTGGGTTTCATTACAGGAGAGGAACTTTGGGCTTAGGAAACCCAATTCTGAACAGTAAGCAGGCCTACTGCCAAATACCCCAGAAAGAGATATTATCTCTGTATATTTTCCATGGCTATAAGCAAATCTGCCCTTTGCTCTTGATGACGGTGCCTCCATTTTCCAAGACTGTTCATTACGTAAACAACTCTGAAAAGATAACCTGGAACAAAGGCAGTCAAGGCCTCTATTCATAAGATGTGTACGAATCTGAGAGACCCATGGAGACCTGTCTCGCAATAACTGATGTCAGAACGACCAGTGAAATATTAAACCACTATGATCTATACTTTCTCCATAACTTTGCGTTGATTCACACTCTTACTTGTTCTTGGACCTCACTGAGTCTTCCAGACCCTTGCTCCAACATTTTGTCCAAATCTATGTGACCCTGTCCCCTAGTTTCACTTCCATCTATTTATCCAACTTGGATCCCATGACTTACTACTTTAAACACTTCTGACAACAACTCACTTGTTCCTTTTCCTTATATTTACACCCAATCTGCATAGCAATATCTCTCTTAGGATTCTGTCCATACCTATTTTCTCTGCTTCATTATCCAGGTGACCAAGTTAAGGATCTAAATGACTCTTTCCTTCCTCCTCCCACAATACAGGAAGACAAAGTATTCTTCTTGTTCACTACTACACCTTAGTATCATGTATTCCTCCGGTTATTGCCCTATTTCTTCCCTCTTACTGACATCCAAGATTCTTTTAAAACAGTTAAATACTCTATTTACATTTCCTCATATTTACTCTATTCATCTACCAACTTCAATTAGCTTCTCCTCTGACCATTACACTGAGACTGTCTCAAGAACTTCTTCAGCATTAAATCCAAAAGACATATACTTGCTTTATATTAGTTGATCTCTCAAATGCATCTAATTGCTGAGCACTAACTTTCTTAAAATATTCACATACCAGATCTCTAATTTTCTTCCTGTATCTATGGCTACTTCCTTTATAGAATCCTCCCTTCCCCATTACTGATGAAAAACGAGAGAAAGGGAGGGAAGCTCTAATTTACAGAATACCAACTAATTAATGGATATAGAATGAATTATGGAAAATTATTTTCTGTCAAACACTATTTCAGGTAGAAGCATCAATGGATGCTAAAACCTGTGAGTGAAAAATTTAATAGGAAACAGGGTATCTGCCCAATTCTCAAGGTGGAGTAGCCAGCCTCCAAGAATATCCCATGATCTTTGCCCATAGGTAGTATCCAAATACACTGAATAGGTTGCTCTTTGTAACCGACAGAATATTGCAAAAATGAAGTATCTTAAAAGTGGTTAAAATGGCAAATGCTATTTTATATATATTTTACCACCAAAAAAAAAGTTAAAAAAAAAAGTCATTCAACAAGGGGGGTGGGAAGGCAACATGTAACATGCGAGGCTAGGTCACAAAAAAACTGCAGCTTTCAGGGTGTCTGGGTGGCTCAGTCAGTTAAGTGTCCGACTTCAGCTCAGGTCATGATCTAGCAGTTCCTGAGTTCAAGCCCCACCATCGGGCTCTGTGCTGACAGCTCAGAGCCCAGAGCCTGCTCTGGATTCTGTGTCTCCTCTCTCTGCCCCTCCCCTGCTTGCGCTCACTCGCTCTCTCAAAAATAAACGTTAAAAAAAAAAAAAAAAAAATCTGCAGCTTTCACCTTGCTCTTAGATCACTCACCCTGGGGAAAACTAGGTGCCCTGTCACACAGCACCTAAGCAGCCCTAATGAAATACCCACGCAGCCAGAAAGTGAGGTTCTTACTCAGCCAGCACCAACGTGCTAGCCATGGGACTAAGCCACCTTGGAAGCACATCCTCCAGCCTGAATCAAGCTTCAAGCTACTGTATTCCTGCCAAAATCCTGACCGCAATCGGATGAGAGACCCTGAGCTAGAAAAACCCTAAGTCCAAATTCCAGACCCACAGAAACTGTGAGACAATAAATGTTTATTATAGTAAAGCTACGCAACTTTAGGGAAATTTATTATGCTGCAATAGGTAACTGATTCAGATTTTGTTATGAGGCGTGGTACACTACCATCACAAAAAACCCTAAGATGGGGGAGTGGCATGGAATTAAGCAATGGGCAAAAGCTAAAAGGACTTTCAGGAGATTATGAGGACAGACTAATGAATACTGAAGAGACTATTACTTGAAACCTTCTGGGGGCGCCTGGGTGGCGCAGTCGGTTGGGCGTCCGACTTCAGCCAGGTCACGATCTCGCGGTCCGTGAGTTCGAGCCCCGCGTCAGGCTCTGGGCTGATGGCTCAGAGCCTGGAGCCTGTTTCCGATTCTGTGTCTCCCTCTCTCTCTGCCCCTCCCCCGTTCATGCTCTGTCTCTCTCTGTCCCAAAAAGAAATAAACATTAAAAAAAAAATTAAAAAAAAAAAAAAAAAAAAGAAACCTTCTGGCCTTTCAGGAAGGCTGCTATCCAGAGCATAAAACAAAGTGAGAGAAATTTAATTGTATATTAGAGGAAAAGGGGTCCTTGTTATATAGAAGCTGAAAGTTTAACAACATTGTTGCCTGTGGTAACACAGAAAGTAGAAAGTGTATTTAATGAATTGGATGATTTAACTAAGGCGATTTTTTAAGTAGTATGTTGCAAGTGCAATCTGATTTTTTGTTTAAAAAAATAAAGGAATACAGAGATAAACTAAATCAGGAAAGGTTATTTGGCGGTCCTGAAAATTCATATACTATGCAAAAAGCAGACAATATAAAAGTAAAGAATGGCTTCCAGACAAAGATAAACAGTACCACCTTTTCATGAACAACTCAACTATATAAATGGCAATCTATGAGTATCAGTGTACAATGAAGAAAATTAATCAGCTGACTAGAAGTTGAGTATACAAAAATTAATGTCTACATAAAATTGGTAACACACTTTTAAAAGGAAACCAATTTCTGAAGAGTAACAAGGTATTGAAGAGTACTCTCAGAAAACCATTCCAGGAAGAGTAAAACAAGGGTGTGACCATAAAATCCACTGTTAAGATCAAAGCAATGTCTCCAAGAACCTGAAACAGGGCTTCATAGTCATCAAGGTCATGAAAGACAAAGAATTAAGGAAATATTCCAGAAGGAACAGACTGAAAAGCTGAGGAGACATGACAACTAAACGTGATCCTGGATTGGATTCTGACCCAGAAAAAGTTTCCCCCGTCAGTATGGAGGATATCAGTGGGGGAAATTTGAATGGGATGTGCAGATTAGCTAATGGTTCTGTAAAAAATGTTAATTTACTGATTCTGATAATTGTACTATAATCATGTAGGAAATCCCCCTTTTTATTAAAACTACACACTGAGTAGTACACTTAGGCTAAAGGGGTATTACGTTTCTAATTTATTCTCTAGTAATGCAGAAAAAGAATATACAGAGTGAAAAAGAGGGACAGCAAAGAGGGGAGGGGAGGGGCGACATGATAAAGCTTAAAATGTCAACATTTTGAAATTTTGGGTGAGTGGTACAGAGAAATGTGTACTATTTTTCAACTTTTCTCAGAGTCTAAAATTATTGCAAAATCAGAAGTCAACAAAATTTTAATCCTTCTGGCTGGCTGCCCAACACCTCAGGATGAAGGATCAAACGAGCATCACTTATAAAATCCTCAGGAACTGCCCTTTTTTGACCAAGTGGTCTCCTGTCACTCTTCAGCCCCACCAAACACACACCCCAGGCATTCTTAACTGCTGTTCCTGAAAAGACCTTGCCCTCTCTTAACTCTTTGCACATGTAGAAGCTTAAAGCTTTAACTTGAGTGGAAGATTTCCAAAAGGAAAGTACACAAAAAAGGAAAGGGGATGACAGGTAGCTCTCAATGCTGAAAACTTTTAAAAAGATACAGAAAAGTAATGACAACTCTGTGAATGAGAGTTTGTCCTCTGAGAGCCACAGAAGTAGCCCAGTTCTCTTCAAAGAAATGAGTATTCCTACAAAACGGTAAGTCAGTATCTGTGGTTCACAAAACACTAACTGCAAACCTACCTCCCACAAACACCCAGCATACACTAACAATATTTATGTTGGCAAAAGCTCCTTTTTCTATTGCCAATTGTTAGTAACAGTAAAGTAGAGCAAGTAAGTGGGGTGGAGAACACTGGAGGAGATAATCCCTCATAGCTACAGTAGGGGACAGAACAATTTTCTAGGAAACCTACATGGAAAAGAGCGCACTTCCACATAATACATTGTCACTAATGGTGACTTTGCTGCAAAGTATTGTTAAGTATAATACCACACTTTTAATACATCATGGATTAGTTAACATTAATGAGTAGGGAGAGGATGTGTCTGAGGATCATTTGAACTGCATTATCTCAATGCATTAAATAACCACAGATTTCTAAATAAAGACCCACAAATTAACTTTCAGAAAAAAATCCTTTCTGAAGCTGGGAACCTCACAATACAACCACGTATTGCCATGTCTGATACCCCTTCTCCATTTCCTAACCTTGGCCCACAATCTCACTTCTGTAAACATAAAAATATTAGGCTTAAAAGAAAATTGTTTTATAATGAACATTAATAGTCTTAGAGGGTAGGGGCGCCTGGGTGGCTCAGTAGGTTAAGCATCCGACTTCGGCTCAGGTCATGATCTCGCGGTCCGTGAGTTGGAGCCCCGCATCAGGCTCTGTGCTGACAGCTCAGAGCCTGGAGCCTGTTTCAGATTCTGTGTCTCCCTCTCTCTCTGACCCTCCCCCGTTCATGCTGTCTCTCCCTGTCTCAAAAATAAATAAACGTTAAAAAAAAAAAAATTAAAAAAAAAATAGTCTTAGAGGGTATTCTTCTTAAACAATACTTAAAGATACAAACTGTGTAATGACTGAATTAAACTCCTCCTATACATAGTTTCAATTCATTTCAAACACGTACTTTTGTTCCTTTAAAAATACATATATATGCCAACTTTTCCATTTGTATGGAAACTGTCCTTTATTCAAAGTTGTAACTCACTATTAATTTTCCTTTCTCACAGTTAATATCTAACCAGTATTAATATATCTTGGGTCACACATAAATTCTCTGAAAAGCAAAAACTATGCACTTTTTTATGTTCTCATAGTTACATAAAAAGGTAATTTATAAACTGTTGATTTCATTTTCAAATAAGGGATCTGGATAGCACAATCAGTATGAAATATTCTTTATGACCACTTAGTTATAACTTAATACAAAATATTTAAAATAGATTTTAAAATATGTACCAGTATGAAGGTAGATAAAAAAATTCGAAGGGAGAGTGACTCCAACATACCTCATGAATAAGACCAAAATTCACCTCACAATATACAGTATTCTAAAATCAGAATGGATTGTGAGTGCTACCGTTCAATGCAACATTTTATAACAGGGTAAGAATATACTAGATAAACCTACTAGATATTAAAATCTTAAAAGAGATAAAGAGGGATAGAGGATGACACAGTCTATAACACCCAGTCTTTACAGCTGTATTATCATTTAGCATCATACCATAATAAAAAAAGTCCCTTCCCAAATATTCCCAATGCAAGCAACCACGTCCAACAATAATAAATGTATACTATGTGTACCTCGTAGCCTTTATAGATTATCAGAAAAACTATTACAAAATAAAATGTAGAAATGATTTTAAGTTTGACAACAAAATCAAGTTATACTAATCTTACATATGCCAAAAACAAAATGCAAATAGTATTCATATACGAATGAAAATACCAACTGCTAAAATTCATAGTTAAACAGTTTGACTAAATACAATGTTGTTAACCTAGTATTCAACTGTAAAAACACTCATAAAATGAAAATCTCATTCCTACAACAAAAAAGATAAATACAGTCATTAGCACTGTATTTATTAAACACTGTACTACATTTAATAACTGACCATTAAAAACAACCATGACGGGCATATATTAGGATAAACATGGTCATACCACAAACACTTCTTTAAACAAGATAATGCTCATGAAATGGCTAAAGAGAAGAATATCATCAGTAAGACTTCCCTCTTCACAATTTACAATGAGCCCTACCTATATCCCTCATTCGTGGATTAAAATAAGCTTACATAAAATCTCACAGCGCTTCTTAGTAAAACTGCTAATTAAACCCAATCTGCCATTTTCCCATCAGTAATCCAAACAAGACAGCAAAATAGAACCCTATAATTGTCACTATCACAAAACCACCTCATTAAAGAAATCAAGATGAATATGTATACTTGATGCCTATAAGGTCTATAAAACATATATATAAACCTAACAAATGCTATAAAGGCAAATACAAAGTTATAATTATTATTTCACTCATAACTGAAAACCCAAGTTCAAAATTAAAAATTTAAGCTTTAAAAATGTTTACTTTAAAAAAAGACACACACATAAATTCAAATCAAATCTGTTCCCAAATCCTAAGAATTTACAGACATGAAAAGGTTCCAAACTAGTTTATACCAAATGTTTAAGAGTAGTATTACTTTCCAATTGAAGATGTCTTTTTTATCCTCACTTCATTAAAAACAATTCACAGTAGTATCCTTTTCCTATGTTGGCAATATAACCTATGAATGATTCTACTGTACTTATTATTAGTTCACTAAAAATTACTCATATCCTATCCTTTAAAATAAATAAAAACGTAAGCAGAAAAAAGGTAAGTCAGAAAAAGACAGATTAGTATCAGGCAAGCTTTTAGTGCTTTATTAAAAGATAAAATATTCTCAAATGATATTACATTTGGCCATTAAAAAAATAATAATAATAAACCATTTAGCAGCACCACTGGGGGAGAAAAAGTCAAGAATATACAGAACTTCAAAACTGTTCCATTATAAAGTGAAAAAGATGATGAGATTTTTACTTACATGTGAAATAGTCAGTTAATAATGTATAGCCACAAATGCTGAAGTCACCTAAAGATTTCACAAGATGACCACAGTAACACATGCAAGAAATCTCTCTCATGCTTTCGGTCAAGCTGTATTTCAAATTTTCAGTTGAAACAGGTACATACAAACATATTCACAAATATGGCATTATTTTAAACCTACTCTTTGACTTTATACTCTCAATTAGTCAAAAATTTTCAGTATTTCCATGTCTCAATCCAGCTATCAAGAACTTAATTTTATCTAAAAAAGGGGAAAAAAAAAAAAACTATTAAGTAGATGTGCTACATATATAGCAACAACAAATCCACTTACTTTTTTCTCTTTCTCATGATGTTTATCCTGAGAGTGAGAGGAAGAATCACTTAAACTTTGATCATATGACCTATTAGATCCCCGTTTGCTCTTTTTCTAAAAAAGAAAATATATATACATACATGTATATGTATATAAAAAATTTTTAAATAATCTTTCTGTTAGGCTTAAACCAATTCAAGTGTGCAGTATTTAAAAATGTCTACTGAAGTAAAAACAAAAACAAAAAAACAAAACAAAAAAAAAACCACCTTGCTATTTCGAACTATATAATCCAGTTTAGACACCATCTATATGCTGTCTATTGCATTATAAAGGAAAATCTAAACCTAAATTCAACATTAATGCCATATTTTTGTACATTTATGAAAATGTGTGAAAACAGATTATATTTTCAAATAAGCAGGAGCTTATTTGTCACTTTATCGCAAAACCACCTCTTAAAAGAAATCAACTATAATTTTTCATTGTCTTCTTTAAAAAAGAAAAGGAGTTCCAACCAAAATAGAGAATGCCATACTGAGGAAGGATGCCAAGACTAGAAGAAAAGAAAAGAAAATATTTGAAGAGTTACTTTTCTGCCACACTAGAAAAAGCAAGAAGCCTTTATATCTCATACTTTCAGTATTAGGGCATAGTTTTCTAAAAACTTGTCTCTGCAATTCATTAAGAAAAAAATTAAAGGAAATGTCAGCATTAGACCCATGCATTTCTCAAAGCATTAATAAAAGTATGCACATTTCTGTTTAAAATACTTAAACAATTTCATAATAAAGTATGACAGTGAGAGTTTTAAAACTGGGTGGTAGCATAACTAGTTCAAATTAGACAAAAATGACTATGAAAGGCATTCAAATTCTATGCAAATGTAGGTTAAATAATCTTATTAAATTATTAGACTTTTCCTCCCTAACTAGCAAACGGGACAACAACATGTCAATAACTAGCAATGAGAAAATTCAATTTACAGACTCTCATAATCCATTTTCATTATTTCTGAATTTTGATCTATATCATCTTCCATTTAGAAAACTAAGATTCCAAAATGCTTTTAACATCTAGAAAGCAAAATTTTCAATTTTACTATCTCAAAATTAGTCTTAAAACACTTCAATATTCTTTGTCCTTAAAATACAAGTTTTTGATAGCAAGCAATATATTTACACAATCTAAGTATTTTATATGCATGAACCAGAAGAGAATCATGAGCTGATTTCATGAGTAAGAGGCCCTTACTATTTACCTAAAAGAAAGGAATAAAAAAATAGCCCCATTCACAAGGGAAAGTTAATAAAAATATAAACAAGACATTAAAAACAAAGAAGACTTAAACTTTCGTGTACAAATCTGTCATCATTGAAGACTAAAAAAAAATAGACACTTAGGACATTAAATATCGATCCTTCAAAGGAAAATGGACACAATATATGTAACAACTAACCAAATTTTACCAACTCAATCATCTATGCTATTATGTAACAGTAAAAATTGGCAAAAATCTAAAATATTCCCAAAGTTGTATTTAAATACATTTTTCGCAACATCTTCAACCAAGAAGTTACAAAACAGCTTTGTTTCAGTTTTACTATCTCCTAGTAAATAAAAATGAAAATAAGTAAATAACAGTAATATAGCAAAAAAGATGACTAACAAGTGAGAAAAATCACCAGAGTTATAGAGTTCTTTATACATGCTTTTTCTATTAAATGTATCCTAACATTTACTATTAATTAATAGAACTTATTTTATAATATTCATCATTATAAATGAACCAAAGCAAAGCAAAATCTTTAAGAATTACTAGATCTTTTAAATCTCAGGAGAGACCATGAAATTGCAAACAATTTCACACAAAAATCAAGAGAAAAGCAACAGCTATTATGCCTTTTTTATAAAACAGAATTTTGCAAGTTCAAGATAAATTCTTACCAGCTTGCTAAAATGGTATTTACAGTAGCCACAGTATTGGACATTATCTGCACCATTACCTTCTTCTTCACAAAGTAGTCCAGCAAACTGAGCACTGAAAATAAAAGCCAAAAAATATATATAAAAATATAATATGTATACATTAAATCTCAAACTACAGTTATGTATATATAAATAAAATAAAACTCACTTCCAAGCATGTAAGGTTTGTAATTAAACCTTATACATCTAAGAGTAAAGGGGGAAAATGTAAAGCTTTATTCTTACTGTGATCAAGTACATATTTTTTAAGTTACATTTGTAGCTTATAATAAACTTTTGATCCATCTACCTCTAGTAAGAATGAAGATTTATGTATGTTTTAAACATGCATATATATAAATGTTTAACATTACCAAATAGACATTAAATTGTTTTAAGATACCCCCCACCCATTTTACTTCTTCACTCTATTATCACAGGTACTAACAGAAAGGCCAGGCTTCTAAAAGACTGAAATGACTTGGGATGGGATGTGCCCCATAGATGCAGATTACGTACTGTTACAAGGAAATGCTTCAGTTCATAGAACCATACAGGAGGCAAGATAAACATAAGCTGTGTTTTCCAGTCAAAAACAATAGAAGAAATGGAATCGAATCCTAAAGTTACGATATTCATTTAAAAAAAACCCACAAAGTGCTAAAGTTTATAATCATTATCTTGTCAATTTGGCCTTCCACTTTTAACATTCCAAAGTTACAGTAGTATTAGCATATATCTTTACCCAAGAAAGAATTTTCATCTTAGAAAAATTAAGTTCATTAATAACAGAATTTATACAACCAAAAGTCTTTTCCATTCCTCAAAATTAATCTAAAATGGACTTCTTGGGGCGCCTGGATGGCGCAGTCGGTTAAGCGTCCGACTTCAGCCAGGTCACGATCTCGCGGTCCGTGAGTTCGAGCCCCGCGTCAGGCTCTGGGCTGAGGGCTCAGAGCCTGGAGCCTGTTTCCGATTCTGTGTCTCCCTCTCTCTCTGCCCCTCCCCCGTTCATGCTCTGTCTCTCTCTGTCCCAAAAATAAATAAAAAACGTTGAAAAAAAAATTTAAAAAAATAAAATAAAATAAAATGGACTTCTTGAATCCATACACTAAAAGCTCAGGAAATAAAGCATGTGTCTATACTGGCTGCTAAATACAGACTATTTCCTAAAAGTAACAAGTCCTTGGATTATTCCCAAACTTTAATTTTGAACTGTTGTCTATCATGTTGAATATTTTATTTTAGGACAATTTTTACTCTTGAAATTTTATGCCAAAAAAGTATCTTAAGTAACTTCTTAAGAAGTAGCCACCAGAATACTGAGAATATGATAGTGACTGCTTTCCCCCTCTCCCCCACCTTCAAACATGCAGTGAAGAAACACAATCATTGATTAAAATCCTTACTAATATTGCAGGCACCGCACTAAGTTTACCTACATCAGCTCTTTCAGTCCTAACAACAAATCAAAGGTTAGGTAACAAACACCGATATTTTAAACAAAATGAAACTAAATAAAACATGAGAACCAGAATCCACCTATTGAAAACCTGCTCTGGTAAATTCAATTATTAGAATCATCTTTATTAGAAGAAACTCTAAACACAGAAATCATCCCAATAAAATTTACTGTAAATATTTGAGTACCTAAGCCTTTAATTTACAAGGTGTTTCCTTGTACGAAGCACAAAATTTCGGTTTTGTACGACGACAGAAGCATACTTACCACGTCACGTGGAAAGCCTGCCGACATCCGTGTTTATTACATGTCATGCAAGCACCGGTAGCTGCTTTGCTTTCTCGCCCTTGTTCATCACAAATGTAGCAAGTCTTAGGATAGAAAAAATAAACAAAATTAAGCAAAAACCTTACAAGTGTTTTTATAGCGATGAATCTTAGGGGCACGTGGGTGGCTCAGTCGGTCGAGTGGCCGACTTCAGCTCAGGTCATGATCTCATGGCTTGTTGGGTTTGAGCCCCACGTCGGGCTCTGTGCTGACCGCTCAGAGCCTGGAGCCTGCTTTGGATTCTGTCTCTCTCTCTCTCTGCACCTCCCCTGCTTGTTCTCTCTCAAAATCAACATTAAAAAAAAAAAATGAGTTTTACAATTATCTGCAGAAGTCAAGATTAGGTTTACCGTCTAACCTACTTTACTTCAAAACATGAATTCATTTTTTCTGTCAGTAATCTGATTTTTACCAACATGCAGACATAAACAAGGACAGGTAAACAGCACTAGTGGAACTTCACAAAGACCCAGTCTTCCTTAGGCTCAAATACCCTGCACAGCAGCGAGAATCTTCACAGGCACCAAGGCCAGGGTCCAGGACATAGCCTACGACACCTTGGTCTTAAAACTTCCTCACCAATATTCAACTGATTTCTGGGACAAGAGTGTAAAAAAAGATTCGTCTTTTCCTCTGCTGGAAGTAAGCATATCTACGGGAGTCTGACACAAGGAGTTGGGACCTAAGAGATGAAGCATGGTCCTGGATGATGAGCGAAATTTAGGCCATTTTGTCTCTTGACAAGAATCCTAGGTGAGCTGCCATTCAGCCTGCCAACCTGACAGACTGAGCCTGCGGGGAAGACATTTTCGCTAAGGAGGTCAGAGATGCCCCCAGGAGACACTGACCAATAAACACTGCCACTGACTTTGACTTACATCTGGTCCTTTTCCCGGGTAAAAATAGCTGATAAACAGTACCACCTTTTCATGAACAACTCAACTATATAAATGGCAATCTATGAGTATCAGTGTATAATGAAGAAACTTAATCAGCTGACTAGAAGTTGAGTATACAAAAATTAATGTCTACATAAAATCGGTAACACTTTTAAAAGGAAACCAATTTCTGAAGAGTAACAAGGTATAAGCTAGCCAACTTCAGTGGGACCACATATATTTTTAAACTTAGAGAGCTTTCCCCCATTATGCACTGTGGTGCCAGAATAACACAATTCAACAATATTTACAAGAACACAGGTCTCAAAAAAGCCTAGTATCTAGTCAGGTAAGTTAATTTAAACTCCTCTGTTGAAATACAAGGATTCAGACTGAGAAAAATTATTTTTTTAAGATTATTTTATTTTTGGGGGTGCCTGGGTGGCTCAGTCGGTTAAACATCCAACTTCAGCTCAGGTCATGATCTTGAGGTCCATGGGTTTGAGCCCCTCGTTGGGCTCTGTGCAGACAGCTTGGAGCCTGGAGCCTGCTTCTGATTCTGTCTCCCTCTCTCTGCCCCTCAACTGCTTGTGCTCTCTCTCTCTCTCTCTCTCTTAAAACTAAATAAACATTAAAAAAATTTTTTAAAAGATTGTTTTATTTTTGAAAGAGAGCACATGGGAGGGGCAGAGAGAGAGGGAGGAAGGGAGGGATGGAGGAAGAGAGAGGGAGAACGGAGGGGGGAGGGGGGAAGAGGGAGAGAGGGAGAGAGGGAGAGAGGGAGAGAGAGAGAGAGAAATATTCCAAGTAGGCTTGGCACTGTTAGGGCAGAGACTGATATGGGGCTCGAACTCACAAACCGTGAGATCATGACCTGAGCCAAAATCAAGAGTCAGACACTTAACTGAGTAACCCACCCAGGTGTCCCTAAAATAATTTTTGTAGGGGCACCTGGGTGGCTCAGTCGGTTAAGCATCCGACTTCAGCTCAGGTCACCATCTCACCATTCGTGGGTTGGGACCCCACACTGGGCTCCTTGCTGACAGCTCAGAGCCTGGAGCCTGGTTCGGATTCTGTGTCTCCCTCTCTCTCTCAAAAATAAAATAAACATTAAAAAATTCTTAATTATTTTATACCTGTAACAAGTAAAATCCCAAGTTACAACAAAACCAAACCAGACACAGTGAATAAGAGCATCTCTATCCGTTCAAATTACAAAAACAAAGTATCAAACAATTACAATGGGAAGCTGTAACATACATTTTTTAACCTACAAATGATCAAGAAGATTAAAAAAAGAAAAGATAGAGCAGACTGAAACAGTAACATTTTATATAGCAAAATTCATGGAAAATATGCAAGTGGGCCTTAAAGAATCTCTCAGTTAACTTCCAAAACAGTGAAAAGACACCACCTTTTGACAATTCAATAAAACTAAAAATTATGATGAATATTAAAAAGAGAGAGAGAGAAGGACTTCCAGACTCCTGGAATGGTGGAGTGAGAGCTCCATGGATCCCCTCTCCACTTCCAAGATTTGGAGGGCACTGGGGAGAGAGTCTCTGAAAATTATCCTAAAGACATGCAGCAAACAGTGGAAAATTTGTTTTTTGAAAAAGTGTACTGAATCTCACTAAGAACAGTGAGAGTCTAGAATTTGAGGCATGATCTGCTCCCATCACCACCCTACCACACACACAGCTTCTTGTGATGGAAATTCCCCTCTGGGTGGGTGTGGCCGAGAAGACAAGGCTCCCTCTCCCCTCAGCTCCTAGTCTGAAGCTATCGTTTTACCCTAGAAGAACCAGTCTCCAGTGACTCTCATCCTACTTACAGCTGGTAGCTCTCACTCATAGAATCCCACCCTAACAACAGGCCACGGGTCCTGAGGCCATTATCATCCCTCCCCCTTTTGCTAGTAGAATGGAAGTTCCATGAGAGGAGGAAATGGGTTGAGAAAACCAGGGGGCTACTGTACCCTTTCTTCCTCCCAGCGCACTGCTGGAGTACCTGTGTCTCTTCAGGAGAAGCAGAGTGCTATCCCCATCCCCAGTTCCAGAGCAGTAATGTAGAGATTCTCAGAAAGGCACATGGGTATGGAACATCTTCAGAACAAAGAGCCCAACAGCTTTGCCTGAGAGGACTGACTATGTGGAGAAGCTTAAGGACACTGTCAAAAACACCCTGGCGGAGGGGTGCCTGGGTGGCTTAATTGGTTAAGCGTCCAACTTCGGCTCAGGTCATGATCTCACTGCTCATGAGTTCGAGCCCCGTGTCAGGCTCTGTGCTGACAGCTCGGACACTGGAGCCTGCTTCAGACTCTGTGTCTCCCTCTTTCTCTCTGTCCCTCTACCTCTCTCTCAAAAATAAACATTAAAAATAATCAATCAATCAATCACTCTGGTGGCAAGCAATTAAGACAGGACTGGTAGCTCCAAGGTACTAATAGAAACAAGTAAAACCAGCCTGAAAATTAACAGAGAGAATGAGAGAAAGACAAGAACTAAGGGCCCTCCTAGGATCACATTCATCCCTGGGGGTATAGAAGGCTATGTACATGAACTAGGTTGCACCCACTCAGGAAAAATCCAAGTGGGACTCGAGGCCGATGTAAAAGCATTCCCTAAAGCCACACACAGATCCATCAGCCAATAAGGCTCATAAGGCTTTAGTACAACCTATGACGAAAAACTGGCTGAAAAGTAAGTTACTGTGACCCAGAGGCAACTCCTGTGAATCTAGACTTGAAAATAAAATCACACTCATGCGTGATGGTCTGAAAGATTGCATGCATGCTTAAGGCTGCACATGTTCGAGAACAACTGACAGAGAGAACCTCAGATCTCCTTAGAAAATAATCTCTAAATCACATACATATTAAGTGATAAAGGGTGAAAATGTAACTAGCTAAAGGGGCTTAATTTAAACATAATCTTTGACTAATAAGTGGTTTATGTTGATCCACAGGCAACCCTAAGAAGTCAGGCCTTTTTTTTTCCCCCAGGACATTTGAGCAGGGCCACCTGAAGTTACACACTGTTGGGTAAACAGACATAAGAAAATTAGTCCAGCCAAGTCATTAAACAAATAAATGACAAAACAAACAACATGACCCATAAGAAGGAAGGATCATTTTCCAGAGTGACTATATTATCTAAAATGTCCATTTCAACAAAAAATTACAAGACATGCAAAGAAACAGGTCAGTGTGACCTACACACAAGAATGAAAGTAGACATTAGAAACTGTCTTTGAGGAGGGACCCAGATGTTAGACTTGGAAGACAAAGACTTCAATCAAATGGAAATACTTGAGTTTAAAAAATTCATTAAAGAGGCTCAACAGTAGATTTGAGTTGGCAGTCAGAAAACAATCAACAGACTTAAAAACAGATCAATAAATGGGGCGCCTGGGTGGCTCAGTCGGTTAAGTGCCCGACTTTGGCTCAGGTCATGATCTCTCTCGGTCAGTGAGTTCAAGCCCCGCGTCAGGCTCTGTGCTGACAGCTCAGAGCCTGGATCCTGCTTCGGATTCTGTGTCTCCCTCTCCCTCTGCCCCTCCCCCATTCGCGTTCTGTCTCTCGCTGCCTTTCAAAAATGAATAAATATTAAAAAAAAAAATTAAAAAAAACCACATCAATAAAGGTGTGCCTGGCTGGCTGAGGGGAGAGCATGTGACTCTTGATCTTGGGGTCATTAGTTCGAGCCCCATGCTGGGTGTACAAATTACTTAAAAATAAATAAACTTAAAAAAAATAGATCAATAAAGATTATGCAATCTGAAGAAGGGACTTCTTTAGATTATACTACCTGAAGTACAATTTCCAAAAAATGTGGGACACCATTAAGTACACCAGCATACATATGAGAAAACAAAGAGATGAAAGAAAGGGACAGAAACTGAATCTAAAGAAATAACGGCTGAAAATTTCCCAAATCTGGTTAAAACCAATAATCTACAATTCTAAAAATCTTGATAAACACTAAGAGATCCACGCTCAAATTGGTCCAAGCCAAAACACACAAACAAAGATATCTTGAAAGCAACAAGAGAAAAATGGTTCATCACAAGCAAGGAAAACTACAATACAATTAACACCTGAAGTCTCAAAGGAAACAATGGAGGGCAGAAGGCAGCAGGATAAGATATTCAAAAAGCTTAAAGAACAAAACTATCAACCAGGAGTCCAATATCCAGGAAAGCTACATTGCATAAATAAAGATGCAATAAGGACATTCCCAAACAAACAAAAACAGATATTTTGTTGCTCCAATCCTGACTAACAAGAAATACTAAAGGAAGTTCTTTAGGCTAAAATCAAGTGACACTACACAACAATTACAACACACACACACACACACACACACACACAGTCTAAGAGCTCCAGTCAATTTTACCTCAATAGAGCTGAAATCTTTAAAAAATAAATCTAACAGGCCAATTAATAAACACACATAAAAGGCTCTAACAAAGGTAATTATACAGAAAAAGATAAGACAGTATGATTAAATATTTCTCATTCTTCTCTTAATTCAAAAGGCAAAAGCATAAAACAATGCCATAAATTGTATTGTTGGTCCTATAACAGAGAAATGTAATATATTTCACAATGACAACACAATTAAAGAGGGTGGGAATAAAGATATATTGGAGTAAGAAAGTAACACCAGATGGTAACTTGAACCCACATGAAGAAATGAAGAGAAACACAAATGGCAAATGGTATCTAGCAACACACACACACTATATAAATATATCTGTGGTCGTCTTCTCTTAGCTTTAAAAGATAAGGGGAGGCCTCAGTGGCTCACATGATTAAGTGTCCAACTCTAGATTACAGCTCAGGTCATGATCTCATGGTTCATGGGTTCAAGACCCGTGTCAGGCTCTGCACTGTCAGAGCCTGCTTGCAATTCTGTCTTCCTCTCTCTCTCTGACTCCTACCCACTCTCTCTCTCTCTCAAAATAAATAAACATTTTTTTAATGTGTATTTTAAAAAAGACTATATAGAGCAATCATTATGTTTTAATTTGAGAAAGAGACACAGAGCACACAAGCAGGGGAGGGGCAGGAAGAAGGGAGAAATTGAGAGAGGGAGAGGGAGAGGTGGAGGGGGAGGGAGAGAATGAATATGAATATGAATATGAATATGAATATGAATATGAATATGAATATCCCAAGCAAGCTCCACACTCAGCATGGAACCTGAAGGGGGACTCGATCCCACAATCCTGGGATTATGACCTGGGCTGAAATCAAGAGTCAGACACTCAACTGACCAAGCCACCCAGGTGCCCTAACAGAGCAATAATTTTAACAATATATTATTGTTTGTAGTTTATACAAACGTAATATCTCTACTAATAATAGCACAAAAGGGGGAAGGAATGGAGACATATAGGAATGAATTTTCTGTATCTTACTGGAGTTAAGTAGATTCTGATAAGATAAATATTGCAAGCCCTAGAGCAACCACTAAGAAAATAACCCCAAAAAATATAATTTAAAAATCATGAAAGGAATGAAAAAGGTACACTAGAAAATATCCACTTAAGGTAAAAGAAGGTACTATAAAAGAAAAAGAGAGGACCAAAGCAGCCACAAGACAATGCAAACAAAAAGTAAAATGGCGGGCATAAAACCGACCATATTAATGATAGCATTGAATGTGAATGTATTCCAATCAAAAGGCAGGGGCGCCTGGGTGGCGCAGTCGGTTGGGCGTCCGACTTCAGCCAGGTCACAATCTCGCGGTCCGTGAGTTCGAGCCCCGCGTCAGGCTCTGGGCTGATGGCTCGGAGCCTGGAGCCTGTTTCCGATTCTGTGTCTCCCTCTCTCTGCCCCTCCCCCGTTCATGCTCTGTCTCTCTCTGTCCCCAAAAAATAAATAAACGTTGAAAAAAAAAAAATTCAAAAGGCAGAGATTAGGGGCGCCTGGGTGGCGCAGTCGGTTAAGCATCCGACTTCAGCCAGGTCACGACCTCGCGGTCCGTGAGTTCGAGCCCCGCGTCGGGCTCTGGGCTGATGGCTCAGAGCCTGGAGCCTGTTTCCGATTCTGTGTCTCCCTCTCTCTCTGCCCCTCCCCCGTTCATGCTCTGTCTCTCTCTGTCCCAAAAATAAATAAACGTTGAAAAAAAAAAACAAAAAAACAAAAACAAAAACAAAAGGCAGAGATTAATAGACCAGATTAAAAAAAAGAAAGTTCCATACACTGTCTGCAAGAGGAATACTTTAGATTTGATAGTACAAGTAAGTTAAAAAGATAAAAAAAAAAAAAAAAGATATAGTACGCAAAGAGCAAGCATAAGATGGCTGGAGTAGCTATCATTATATCGGACAAAAACAAAAAACAAAAAGAAAAAAAATAGACTCTTGAAACAAAACATTACTAAAGATAAAGAGGAATATTTTATAACGATAACGGTCAATCCATCAGGAAGATACAATTATAAGCGTAAATGTGTGTATATACATATACATATACAGAGAGAGAGGGAGAACAAGAGAGCCCCCAAGACATATGAATCAAAGTAGAAAAAAGTAATTTGATTATTTTATTTTTTTAAATGACCTGGGCTGAAACCAAGAGTCGGATGCTCAACCAACTGAGCCATACTAGCACCCTAATATTTTGATAATTTTTAAATATTAGCTATTAGATTAAGAAGAAAATATGCAAAATAACTGAGGATTATTGAAAAATTGTTCCCAAACAAAATCATATCTAAATAAAATGTCAAGTATGTGAATAAAGCTATACTCAAGAGGCAAATTCATAGCCTACAAAGTTTTCCCTGTTTTAGAAAAGTAATATTTTAACTGAACTATTTATTTTTTTAGTATGACAGAACATTTAATTACATCAGTTTCCCATCAATACACTAGTCATTTAATGATGATTACATTGGCCATTTCCACTGGTTGCCAGGAGGCTCTTCCACTAAAGGCTCCCATGGTTTTCATTATATCATTTTTCCTGCCAGACTTAATTCATTTTCAGCTTGAAGAGTCACCTCTTCCAGTTGCCCACCCTGAAGTTGGTCTAACTGCTTAACATCTGATTCCACTGTAACCATACACATACAAACACATTTGTAATCTGTTCTGTATATTTCCTATATGCTGCATTTTTAGGAATTTGCTCAAGAACGTCAAGAATCTTCGTGTCCAATATTCTTAACCTCTCGTGTGGACTCTCACCTACAACCAATCCCACAAGGCCAGGGGTCTTCTTCAGCAAATCTGCCATGGCAGTGCCAGTAGGCTCGGGACACACAGCCCTTTGAACCTAATTTTTTAAATTAAAGAAACAGGCCTCATATCAAAAGGATTCTGGGGCCAAATTCCAACCCCACCTAAGAAGTAGCTGAAAGCATCACTCCAAACATAACTTGAACAAGCCACTTAAACTACAAAAATACAGCTCTTCTTGTAACTGAAAGATGTGCTGTTGTGGGGCAACCAAGTAGCCTGAAATCCAAGGGAAGACATATTCTCCCCCCAACTTCCTAAGAAGCACAAAATGTTCAGACTCTCCACCACTGATACAGCAAGAAAGGGAAGACATGGAGAAAGACATGCATGTAAGAAGAAATCAGCTAAAATTTTAATACATTGTTGTTAAAGGCTGATTGAGGGCTAATATGATACTGCAGAACCACTAGAACCACTGTTAAGAGAGTTCTCGCTCACTCACAGGCTCCACTACATGAACTTTTATGAGGGGTTCACGGGGAAGACTGATACCAAGGAGACAAAACCACCAGAAAAAATCTCCCTTGAGGTTCAGGCATGAAGAAGAGGATCAGACTCTACTGATGGTAAGATATGAAATCCTACCTCTCACCCAAACACTCCTTTCAAAAGCATTTGGGGGACTGGAGCAAGCCCTGTCACATCCAAGACATGGGTAAGGCCCACCATGACTAGGAATACAAAGGAAAAACTCTTTACACCTAGGCAAGGGGCAGGAAAATTCTCAAACCCAAATTCCCAACCCTGTTAGTAATAAAATTAAGAGGTCTTCTAGTGCTGGGGGTAGAAGCAGAAAGTTCTCTTCCTCACAAGTCTTTCCAAAGACACAAATATAAGTCTGCCATGGTGAGGAGGAAAGGAATGGTGAAACTGTGAGGCCCAGACATACAGGGCCTACCAAAGAGAGAGGGTGGACCAAAACAACAGAGAAATCCCAAGCCCAAAACATCAAATAACAAACAACGGCAATCTAACACTAAGGGAGAAACAAAAGCATACCAGGAAGAAACTTAGCGTGTCTGACTCAATATTGTTTCTATTTCCCTTGCTGCCATGACCTAAAACAGAAACTTCTGCTTAGCCCTGCACATAAGCATGTTACAGCTAAGATCTGAAAAAAACTGCTTTTTAAAATCCAAAATCTACCTCACCCGGGGAGACAGAGGAGATAAGGAAGTACATAAATGACTACGCTGTGTTTAAGATTTACAGGAACAACATGACCAGATTCCTATACACAACAACAAACTGACCAAGAACAATGAAGTTACTTGACCTTCCTTGATGTCTACAGGTATCAGTCACCTTCTGACTCCAACTCCCTCCCACTTTCCCCCTCTTCTTAACATAAAAGAAGCTCAAATCTCTAGCTGAGGAACTGGCTCTTTGGGACAATAGTCTGCCATCTCTTTGGTCTGCTGGCGTTCAGTATCAAGTCTCTTCTCTACATCCACATCTTGCCTTTTGACTCACTGGCCTGTCACACAGCAAGCAGAACAAACTTGGGACTTAAAAGTGTGGTAAAGAAACCACCCTCTGTGGCACTGGTGAACAGATACAGCTAAACGCTGGGGGTGGAACACAAACACTGCGAAAGCAAAGAACCTAATACTCCAGGGCTCCTGGGTGGCTCAGTCAGTTAAGCATCTGATTCTTGATTTCACCTCAGGTCATGCTCTCGCAGTTCATGAGTTCGAGTCCCTTAGGGTGAGCCCCGCTTTGGGTGAACCCCGCTTCTCTCTCTCCCTCCCTCCCCTCCAAAAAAAACCCCTAATACTCTGGCCTTCCACCTAAACTTATAGTATCATTAGAAGACGACCAAGGGGCAAGGCCACCCCAATGGGCTCAGAGGACAGAGCATCAAGCCACACAGAATTATTCTCAATCTTAGAACCTAAAAACTGTCCTGTTGAGTTACAAACCTGCTTTGCTTTAGTCCAGTAACCCCTTTTTGCCTTCTAACTTCTCCCTTTTAAAATGGGACTATCTATACTACACCTATCCTACCACTGTATCTTAGAAGCAGGCACCTTTCCTATATTTCACAGGGTCACAGATGGAAAGGAATTTTGCCTCAGGATTGACCATACCCAGAATTTCACCCACATCTGATTTACATGATTCAGAATGAGATTTGGAACAATCTCATTGAGATTATTAATACTTAGATAAAACTCTGAATTTAAGAGTTGATGCTAGAATCAATTAAGACTTTGAGAGATGATAGGATGAAATAAAAGTATTTTGCATGTGGTAAGAACATGAAGGCGGGGAGATTACTGTGTGTTGAACTGTGTCCCTGAAAAAAGGTATGTGAAGTCCTAATAACCCCAGTAACTCAGAATGTGACCTTATTTGGAAAAAGGGTCACTGCAGATATAATTAGTTAAGATGAGGTCACACTGGGGTAGGACAGGCCTCTAACTGAATATGACTGGTCCTTATAAGAAGATGGCCACTTGAGGACACAGAGGCAATGAAAGAACAGTGGGGTCAAAAAGCAGAGACTGGGGTGATAAATCCATAATCCAACGAATGCCAAGGATTTCCTGTCACTACAACAGGCTGGAAGAGAGGCACAGAACTGATGCTCCCTCACAATTCTCAGGAGGAACCAATGCCGATAACTTAATTTCAGACTTCTAGCTTCCATAACTGTGAGAGAATGAACTTCTGTTGTTTTAAGCCACCCAATTTGTGGTACTTTCTTAAGGCAGCCCTAGGAAACCAATACAGAGGCTGTATGAAAAACTGGCTAGGAGTTGGTTATGTTTTGGAGTTGGGTGATGAACTAGGAGGGATGGGAAGTAGTTTCATTCTATTATTATTTTCTACATATGACAATTTCCAAACCAAATACTTATATTGTTATAATATGTAGAATAAAAACGAAAACTTCACGTAAGCATAATTTAAAAAGTTAGAAAACATTAGAATAATAAAATTAGACATAAAGCCTAAAACTGTTCTTTATTATTAGGCACAAAACAGATCCATCAAGAGCTTAGATAAAGGTAAAAACTCCAATGAAATGTTTATGTGAAGAAAACCCAAAAGAAATGAGGTGACACAAAAAGTATTCAACACATTCAAAAAAGTAAATTAATCTGTAAAGAAAGCATCAAAATTATTTTATACTGTTATAAAGATCTATATGCCCCCAGTATCACACAGCACACCGATTTAGTAGCCTACTTTCAAACCAGACTTTTTGCAGCTAAGATATATTGCTTTGTTACCTCATCCTTGTGGAGGAGAGGAGGTAGATACAAAAGGTACCTGGCTTATCCCCTAAAAAAAAAAAAAAAAAAAAAAGGTCACATGCTGTGTTAACTGGGGATTTGGGTAGTCACAATTTCAAAGCAGGCCAATGCTTTGAACTTTCAAAGGGAAAAACAAATCAGACCCATCATGGATTTAAAAAAATGGCAAACTGTATTCTACAACTTTGTACCTAGAGAAAAATCCCCCCCAGCAATAGTAACCTGATGACAATCAGAACTTGTTGCTAGGCACTCTACTTCTCTTTGACACTATTTCATGGTTTCCTATTACCTGGCGCTGCTGACATTACCATTGGGTGATGAAATCTCATTATTCTAATTTCAGACCCAAATGTATCCTTATCATTTTCTTCTTAGATGTCTTGTTTTTTCCTGTATCTGGCATCTCTGATCATCTTATTACTCCTTGTAATTATAAATATGTACATGATATTTATATGATCCTGTAAAATAAAACTTCAAGTTTTCCTTCTCTTAAAATACTACTATAAGCTATGGGTCTCCCAACTTACATGACCTCCCCATTTCCATCCTCTCTCTTTGAACCTGCATATTCTACTGTCACCTTGCCATTTCCCTTTCTAACAAGTTAATAAATTTTGACTTACACTGAATATAATTTGGTCTAATAAAAATATTTCTGACAGAACAGAAGCCTGATCCAGCAGTAGGGAAGATAACCATGAAAAAGCCTCCATGCTGCAGGATGGATGAAGGCAGAGACCAGTCTGCTATAGTACAATACAATACTATATGATGCGATACGATACAATATATCAGTTTTTCCATAGCTGTGGAAAAAATACTGTCAACATATCCAGATATGCAATTCAACCATTCTTTTCTTCATGAAAAAAGAATGGACCATGTGTGTACTCTTGCACAAAAGACATTCACTTCTGACGATCCTTACATATTTTAATTTCAATGTTTTGGTTTTTAGTTTCCCTCTTAACAGTCTTTGACAATGAGCAAAGTCATTTTCATCCTACATGTAACTTTGAAAACTGCAAGAGAAGTTGTATCACTTTGCCTTATAGGTCTCACTTACAACATGCAGAAAATAATTAGATTTTAACCACCTATGGAGAAAGAGCCAGAGTAAGGGTTACTCTGTCCATTTTCTGGAGCTTGCTGAATGATTTTGTAAATGTGATGTGTACCTTCCTTAGTCCCAGGTAGCTGCTCTGTGCTCAAGTGTAGAGATTAGTGTATAAAACAAGAGTAACACTGTTAATTGGTGCATACTCTATACAGCTGACCCTTGAACAACAAGGGGGTTAGAAGCATCGATGATCCCCCATGCAGGTGCAGGTATAACTTCTGACTCCCCAAAAACTTAACTACTAACAGCCTACTGTTGACCAGAAGCCTTACCAATAACATAAAGAGCAGATTAACACATATTTTGCATGGCGTATGTATTACATACTGTATTCTTATAATAAAGTAAGCCAGATGAAAAGTGTTATTTAAAAAAATCATAAGAAGGGGGGCCTGGGTGGCTCAGCAGGTTAAGCATCTAACTTCGGCTCAGGTCGTGATCTCATGGCTCATGAGTTCAAGCCCTGCATCAGGCTCTGTGCTGACAGCTTAGCCTGGAGCCTGCTTTGGATTCTGTGCCTTCCTCTCTCTCTGTCTCTTCCCCTTCCACACTTGTGTTTTCTCTCTCAAAATATGAATAAACATTAAAAAAAAAAACTTTTTTCAAAAACTCACAAGAGAAAATACATTTAGGTGCTGTACCGTACCATGCTGATCGGACGAAGTCTGCATGTAAGTGGACCTGCAGAGTTCACACCTGTGTTATTCAAGGATCGGCTCTAACCCTATATACCTTAATTACTTTGCAAAGATCCCATTTTTAATCACCTTGTTTACTGCCACCCAAAAAAAACTATAAGGTGTAACTGTGTATCTATGAATATTTTATGGCACCAAAATGAAGACAAAGTGAAAAAAACACTTGTGGTATATACAAACAAAAATTTGTTATCACTATTTAAAGAGGTCATAACTTTAGAGGCTCCTGGGCAGCTCAGTGGGTTAAGTGTCCGACTCTGGGTTTCACTCAGGTCATGATCTCACAGTTCTTGAGTTTGAGCCCCACATCAGGCTCTGTGCTGACAGTGCAGACCCTGCTTGGGATTCTTCCTCTCCCTCTCTCTCTGCCCCTCCCCAGCGCACACTGTCTCTGTCTCAAAATAAGTAAACCTAAAAAAAATAAAAAGAGTACATAACTTTAGAATGCCTAACAGTTTAAGAGCTAAATGGGCAAAAACAGACACAAAAAGAAATATTATTCTGACGGAACCTGACAAGTAATCAAAAATTCAAATAACTGGGTATCATTTATTATCAAACTGGCAAATGTAGAATATGATTTTAAAAATGAATACAGACAATGGTGTGGTAAAAATGGCATTTTCATAAATTATTAGCTATATAAATGTGGAAAACAAACAGGCAATCTTATCAGAACCTTACAAACAGGTATAATCTATGACACAATAATTCTAACTCTAGAGTTCTAGCCAAAGGAAATCAATCTAAACACAGAATAAAAGGGTTGGTGAAGCAAGATTCTTGTCATGCTTTAAATTACAACAGAAAAATAGCTAGGTAATGTGGGAATGGTTAGGAAAATTATGACATAAACATCATAGTTAAGAGTCATCCAGGGGCACCTGGATGGCTCAGTTGGTTAAGCGTCCAACTTCGACTCAGGTCATGATCTCACAGTTCATGGGTTTGAGTCCCACATCGGGCTCTGTGCTGACAGCTCAGAGCCTGGAGCCTGCTTCAGATTCTGTCTCTCCCTCTCTCTCTCTGCCCCTACCCCGCTCACGCTCTGTCTCTCAAAAATAATAAACATTAAAGAAAAAAAGAAAAAAAAAAAGTCATCCAAAGAGAAGAGCCAAGAATAAAATCTGTATATTTGGCATTATTATAACTCATACTTACAGATTTTTCAAATGCCAAATATTTAAAAATGTTTATACATTTAAAATGTATTATTTTTAAATGCATCAATTATTAAATCAATCATTTAATTATTTATTATTCAAGGTAATCTAAAATTTGGTAATCCTATGACAGGGAAGCAGAGAATTTGAGTATCAAGAAGTATTCTTATAATCCTTCAGAAAGTATATGTAAAACATTTTGTTATAGTTCAGATGTATATTACTCTGTAGAAAGAATTCTTACATTTTATCAGAATCTCGAAGACCCAAAAAATGTAAAGAAGCACTAGTTTAGAAAAATCGGACATGCCTTCAAAGTGTCTTCCTGGACACCTGGTACACTTTGCTAAGATTTACTATTTTAAAATCAAGCAACTCAGGGGCATCTGGGTGGCTCAGTCGGTCAAGCATCCAACTCTTGATTTCGACTCAGGTCATGATCTCACAGTAAGTGAGCCTCACATCCGGCTCGTGCTGACAGTGCAGAGCCTGATTGGGATTCTCTCTCTGCCCCCTCCCCTGCTCTCTCTCTGAAAAAAAAATAAACTAAAAAACAAAAGTTAAAAACAAACAAACAACTCAAAGAGATCAGTTTACTCAGTTTTATTCAGCATGAATCCATGCTGTCATAGAGTATACTAACAGTTTATGCCCTAATTCCATATGCTAGTGTTATATAATGAGAAAAAACATCCCAACATACAATTGTCCCTGGATCTGTTTTTTACGAAGTCATCAGGGGACCTTAAATCATCTCTTTTTAAACCTGGTCAAAACTCCTTTCTTTTTAAAAATTTATTTATTTATTTGGGGAGGGGGTGTTATTTGGGGAGGAAGGGGGGGGAGAAGAGAGACAGAGACAGAGAGAGACAGAGAGAGACAGAGAGAGAGAGAGAGAGAGAGAGAGAATGAGAATGAATGCCAAGCAGGCTCTGCGCTGTGAGCAAGACAGGGGGCTCAATTCCACAGACCTGAGAGATCATCACCTGAGCTGAAACCAAGAGTCATATGTATAAATTAAATGACTGAGCCACCCAGGCCCTCCGGCCAAAAACTCCTTTGTGAATTATTAAACACAATTTTAATTTATTGCAAAAAAAAAAAAAAAAAAGAAATTCTCAAGAAGGTTATGCAGAACACTACACTATTTTATAAAATTAAAGAATTAGCATATGCAATTTGGCACAGGTACATCAGGAACAGTTTATAGGCTTTCTTACCTAGTTGTTTAAATAGAATATTTACGAGACATGAAGGTAAACAAGAGCACCTAAACTCCGGCGTCTTTTGTAGAAACTAACTGTGCTCAATTGTTTTTAATTTTTTATTATCATTTTTCTTTTTTAAGTTTATTTATTTTTGAGAGAGCAAGAGAGACAGAGACACCACACATGAGCAGTAGAGGGGCGGGGGGGGGGGGGGGGGGGGGGGGGGGGGGAGAGAGAGAGAACCCCAACAGCCTCCATGTTGATAGTGTGGAGCCTGAAGGGGTTCAATCAAAGAACCATGAGATTGTGATCTGAGCCAAAATCAAGAGTCCAATGCTCAACTGACTGAGCCAAGTGCTCCTATTATTTTTCTTATTTTAGAGAGAGACAAGGTGTGAGAGTGGGGGAAAGGGACAGAGGGGAAGACAGAAGGAGAGAAAGAAGAGAGAGAGGAAGAGAAGAGAAGAGAAGAGAAGAGAAGAGAAGAGAAGAGAAGAGAAGAGAAGAGAAGAGAAGAGAAGAGAAATCTTAAGCAGGCTCCACACCCAGCATGGTGCCAGATGCCACCAATGCTGGGATTCACGACCTGAGCCAGTATCAAGAGTTGGACACTCAACCGACTGAGCCACCCAGGCTAATGATGGAATGGTAACTAGGCATCTATGTTTTTCTAGGTGAAAATGGCTTCGAAACCCAAGTACCTAGACCATACTTACTCTGTTAAAAATTTAGAACTTGGACACTGAGTCAAGTTACCTGTAGGAAACTCAGATAAAATGAGACACGGAATTAGAGATGATGTGGAAACAAGAACAGACCACAGACAGAAAAGAGACCGTAGGACCCTCACCAAAGTTGGAATGGATGGTAGTCAGCCTGTGACTTTCTAGTTCCAGGTCCAACTCCCCACATATGTTGCAGGAATACCTACTGTACTGGCCTTACAGCCAACCCTATTTGTACTTTAGCTAGTTTCAGTCAACTTAATTTCTGACTAGGATAAAGTTTTTGATCTTAACTCTAACCCTGTTATCATTTATTTTCCTATGAATAAACCAAATTTCTCAAGTATGACTTGCCTTGCTTTAAACTACTGCCTAGCAATGTAATTTCCCTTTAAGTACAGATGTTAACAGAATCTTATCCTAGCAGATTATACCACAGAAGCATCTATCATCTAGGAGTGCCCAAGACACCAAACAAACATGAAAAAAACCTGATACTGGCAATCTGTATGTTGGTGAGATTATTAAGTTTACTTCCATGAACAATTTTAACTTAGCCACTGTGTATTGGCATTTCCAGTTTAGACTGGACTGCTGCCTTGAAAAGAGGAGGGAAGAAATAATGGTGAAAGAAAGTACACTGCCATTCTTCCACAGTCCTTAATAAACCCTGCTTAATAAAACTGCCTCTGAGCCTCGGAGTTGAAAGAAGGCAATGAAGAATGAGGCTGAACACGAAAGCACAAATACACGAAAAGCAAATAAAAAGAAAAATAATTTACTATCCCCTGAGAAAATGAGAAACAATACCAAACAAAACAGAATACGTATACATGGGTGTACTGGCAAGCAGGGGAGAGACACAAACACTACAATACAGAGAAGCCTAATAGGGAAAGTGAGAATCAGCAGAGGTGCAAAAAAGGGCAAAAAGATTTTTCTATAGAGACGGTTGCAAGATTGTTTTCCTTTTCCAAACGACACAAATGTCCACAAAAGAAAAAAAAATTACGTGTTCATTTGAGTAACTAGGATACAAGTGCCAAGCAAAAACAAACATGTATTATATTAGATATATACAAAAGCAAATATTCAATGCTTCAGCAGAAATCTGAATTTTATCTTGGAGTCTTATAATCATATTGTTAATGTATGCTGGCAAACAACTTGTAGATTCAAGATTTGTTCTACAAACAAAGTAGTAAGTCCCACCAACATCTGCCAAGAATTTAAAGCTTAGTGTCTTTGTTCTAAGAAATGAGTCAGTTAACTTGATGACTCTATATAGACTCTATCTCAGGTGATGATGATGTGCTCAGTACTTAAGTTCTTGAAACCGAAAGGCCAGTCTGATTTTTTCTTCCTCCCTCATCTGTGTGTCATCACACCCAGTCAATCAAACCTCTCATATGTTACCAAAAGATCTGCCCCTTCTTCCTTCCTAGTACTACTCTCCTACTTCAGACCCTCATTATTACCTCTGGAACACTGCAAAAGCTTAAATAGTGTCTAAGTAACTCTTGTCTCTTCTACACTCCCTCTCCCAATCTTCCTTTCACTATCCTTTAGATGGTAGACCTGAGTACATCCCTCCCCAAGTAAATCTAAAAACCCTTTATGGAAATAGAACTCAAACTCCTTAACAGGACACAGGAGGCCCTTGAGAATCTCTCAGCATTTTACATATCACACTCAAACTCCTAGCAATAGTGCCCTTCTCCCTCACCACTATACTACTCTCACTCCCTCACCCTCTCCCTCTCAACCCTCCCTATTTCCCACTTCAGAGCTTTTATGCTCCTCCAGTCTGTAAAATTAATAGCTACTGTCGCACTCCCTCCTCTTTCCTCTCCTCACAGCCAACACCCAGAGACTTCTCACTCTTCAAAATTCAGAGAAGCTACAATCTTTTCTAAGATATACCTTCCCTCTCTTCAGCACTGTTACACTACGCTAAGTAAACATTCTCTGTGTTCTCTAATCCTCGCACATACTACACTAACAATCATTGATGTGTACATATCTATCCTACCACGTAGGAGCTTTATGTATTCCTTATGCTTCCAGCAGTGCCTGATAACAGGGCATGCCATACATAAACGTTGGCCCAATGAATGGATAGATATATGGAATGTTTAGCTCCACTCTCTGAAACCTAGCTTTTTAAATGGTACTAATGAGGAATCCCCCAATCAGAGAGCATATTTAGTCCTTTCAAACTTTCCCACCAGATGCTAAATATATTGATCAACACTTCTCTTGACAGCTATTTCACCACTACTCCTTTCAAAAAAGACTGAAGGGAAGTCGGGCTAGCAATTTCTAAGTATTCCTCCACCTTTAAGCTTCTATAGTTAAATGACACCATGCTTTTATTTTGTTTTTTGTTTCTCTGTTTGGTCTATTATGGTCCTACCTATACTTACATTCATTTCTTCGTGGTCATCGATAAATAAAGACTCTTCAAAAGCATATATATAGACAGAACACATGTATCATTTACCAACTATTCTCTGGAAATTGTAGCTTTCTAAAATAAATGCTTCCTGATGTGACATGATCTCGGGGTTGTAAGTTCAAACACCAGGTTGGGTGTAGAGATTACTTAAAAGTAAAATCTTTAGAGGCGCCCGGGTGGCTCAGTTGGTTAGGCGTCTGCCTCTTAATTTCAGCTCAGGTTATGATCCCATGGGATCAAGCCCCAATTTAGGCTCAGTGCTGGGTGTAGAACCTGCCTGTGATTCTCTTTCTCTCTCTCAAAATAAACATATAAACATATAAACAAACAAACAAATAAATAAATAAAATCTTTAAAAATAAAAAAATTAAAATTAAATTAATTTTAATTAATTTAAAACTCTGAATACAAGCCTCTATCCCCGAAAACTTCAAAAACAGCTCAAAAAAATCTGTTTCTTCAAAACTATTACAATTCTTCACATTTCTTCAAAATTATTAAAAGGTAACTTAAAGGTGACATATGCCACTCATTATTTTATTAACAAAATGTATATGTCAGTGAAATGAGGAACTGATTGCTACAATATGAGAGGTCAAAAAATAAAAACAAGAATCTGGTGACAAAATAATAGAAAAACTGGCCATTATGTATTTAATGACATGTAGAAAACTTAACAACATAATAAGTCAACACGATGAGTTCTCTGAAATTTAGATACACTACACAGATATTCTAGAAAATTTCCTTTCCTATCACTCACAAAATTTCCTTCGTGGTTTTTTTTTTTCCTTTCCTAAATCCCACTATGTTCCAGCCACACGGGATTATTTATTATTCTGTGAACTGCCTACCACCTTTCCTTTGCACTTACTATATTAGTTTATGTTACTTTCTCTGAGTGGAATTATCATATGATCCTTTTTTTCCACAGGTCAAATTCCTAGTTATTCTGCAAAGTCCCTATAATCCCTTTTTATGTTTTATTCAACTCCTTAGGCAAAGGTAATCCCTCCTTTCATTATGTTCCATAACACTCCACTCACATTTTTTATTATGACAGATATCTCCCATTTTTCTAAAGTTTGTGTTATGCCACTTTGATTTGACAAAAGGCTTACATTAATAACTGTTTTTGCTAACTGAAAGAAATCCAAAAAGAATTTTTGCTTTTACGAAAAAAGGTGAAAAAGGAAAGCGATGTTCAGCATCTGCTTTGCCACGAAGCTGTCACAGTGTCAATGTGCACCCAGAGCAGCAAGCGCGGCGCTGCCCAGCTCCTTCCCCAGGAAGTACCCTGAGCATCCATCTCAGCATCAGACCTCCAGAGCTCTGAACTATGTCTGGAAGCATCTGTGCTTTGTCTCGGTTTATTTCATGAGTTTGTTAGCAAGATGGGTCCTGAGTTACCAGAAAAGCCTAAGAAAGGTTATTTCTTCAGACTGGGAACACTCAAAACCTTTTCCACATAGATTAATGGTAACTGCTTCCTCAGCTTTACACCAATTTCAGCTTACGAAAAGTTTCACAAGAATGCTTTCTACTTTTGGATAGCTGCAGAAACCTGTACTTACATATTATTATTTTTATACACTGTAATTACATTATTTACTCTTCTTTCTAATTGAGAGTGTCACATGAAGAAAAATCCTGCATTTTATGCATCTTTGAATTCCCAGTGTCTAGCACAATGCTTGATATAAAGTAGGTCCACAGTATGAGCCCAGTATATTAATAAATGCTCTTCAATGCTCTTTACTACCATCCATTAAAAAGTGGTATCTTCCAAAACTCAACAATCCATTTTCCAATTGTTCCTATCATTTCAGAATTACATGCCTCATATTGGCCACACTGAATAATCATGAAGAGAGTATTATTAAGCTTTCAAGGTTAGCTATACAAATCGACATCCATAAAAATCCAAGAAACATAAACAAGAGAGTTGACCCATGACCACCATGAGTTTGAACTGCGCCTAATTATATGTGTGATACAGTACAGTATTGTAAGTGTACTCTCCTGTGATTTTTTTAAAAATTTTTTTAATTTTTTACTTATTTAAATTCAAGTTTCTTAACATATAGTGTAGTACTGGTTTTAGGAGTAGAATTTAGTGATTCATCACTTACATATAACACCCAGTGATCATCCCAACAAGTGCCCTCCTTAATGTCCATCACCCATTTAGGCCAACCCCCACCTACCTCCCCTTCAGCAACCCTCGGGATGATTTTCTTAAGAATATTTTCTTTTCTCTACATTACTTTACTATAAGAATACAGTATCTAATACATATACAAAATATGTATTTATTCACTTTATTTTTTTAGTAAGGTCAACAGTAGACTATCAGTAATTAAGTTTTGGGGGGAATCAAAAGTTATACATGGATTTTCAACTGTGCAAGGAGTCAGCACCCATAACCCCTGCATTGTTCAAGGGTC